>NC_089824.1:69509773-69787273 GCF_035046505.1 Tiliqua scincoides
ATACTTGGTTATGATGTCTCAGATTTTAGGGAGAAAGAGATTCTTTGGTAGTATCTGAAATGAGAAATGTCAGGGAAGGAGTCTTTTGATTTTCTTCAAAGCCAGCACTTCTTTCATCCTGATCGATAAATCCGCATTGTTAGAATAGATGTAGCAGAGGCAAAAGTTGCCTCTGTGCAGATTAAAGGTGGAAAGCCACAAACCACCTTTTATAAAAGCTCAGTGCAGGTATCATTTCTACATCTTATACCCTGAATGAAAACAAGTTGCTCTCAAACATCCATGTAGACATAGCTATATTACCAAGTTAATTTAGTTTGTCAGTTCCTTTTCCCAAGAAACCCTTACAACTGTATGGCATGGTAGAGTTAGGGAACCTCTCTAAGAAAATTCAGAACACTCAGCAATATACCAAATAATTATGTACTATTGTTAGCTTTAAGCATATCAGCAACCTTAAAGGTGGGTCATTATTATTATTATTATTATTATTTATTTATTAATTAAAGTGCACAGCCCACCTGATGGTGGCTGGAATTTTCTAAATATCAAATCCTCCCCATGGACTGAAGATATCTAGAGGTATTTGCATAAAATATGTGCAGTTCCAAGTAAAGTTGGTTTCTGCAGCTCATATGTGGTGATTTCATTTACACCCAAGTGTAAATGCAGGTGTTTTTCCAGATTTTGGGGTATGCCCCCACCATTATTGGCACAATCTTTGCCTTTGCTAATGTTGTTTTGCTTCAGCCTGAAGGTCTTTATATTTGATTGCTTTATCTATAATATATTTGATGTTCTTTATCTTCAGTTCTTGCATTCCCGAGTGTTGCCACATCTCTAATCTAGACCTTTTTTTCTTTTCTGTTACTATTTGGTGTATCATGCACCAGATGTTTATCTGTTTGTATGCCTGTTTGTATGCCTGCTAAATCTGCTTTGTCACTGTGATTGCCAGCAGGTTTGCAATTAGGTTTTCTTTTTGCCACTTGGTTCACTGTTCTGGAGCACAATCAGCTATCTTACAGAAAGAAGCCTGTTGCAGCAAAAATACAGTCTTGTGGTACCTTAAAGATCAACAGATTTATTATGGCAATTATCTTGCTGTCTAATCCATTTTGTAATGTGTCTTTTAATGACATTCAACGAACCAAAATCTGAATCATGACCTGGGCTTCTTATCACATTAGAGATAATTAACTTAGCATTGCCATGAGATCATGAGCACTAATTGTGAACTGTCTCTGTGCCTGTGTTGCATAATGCTGTTTCAGGATCAGCCTTGCTTAATGTCCTTTTGCAAATTCACTCTGCTGTTTTCAGGTTTTCCTTTTCTATGCCCATAGCTGCCTACGATGTATCATGCATCCAATGAAGTAGACTGTAATCCATGAAAGCTTATGCTGAAATAAATGTGTCAGTCTTTAAGGCAGGGGTCTCCAAACTATGGCCATATCTGGCCTGTCACAACATTTATCTAGCCTGCAGCAACTTGTATTTTTTGTCAGAGCATTTACTGATGTTTTGACATATTTACTTATTATATATCATTTCTATGTTTAGACATGACATTGTTTCTTCGTATTTGGCACATTTCTCTCTTGTTCTGAATCATATCATGCTGATTAGATAAAAGATCCAAGTAAATCTTATTTATTCATTTATATTTAATTCATTAATTTATAAAATTGATTTTTTTTTTTTGGCTCGTGAAAATGTGTAAAATATATGATGTGGCCCTTGTACTTAAAAGACCCCTGCTTTAAGGCGCCACCAGGTTCCTCATTTTGCTGGTGCAGGTCCAAGTTGACCTACTGTGGCTGCTGGGGCTTACACTGGAGCAAGCAGGCAAATGTCTTCCTACCCTGAGGAGACCTCAAGTAGCTGAAATTCCCCCACAGGATGCCATGTAGCCCAAGTCGGCATCGCTGCATCGCTGCATGGGAATTTAATTAGAATTGGGTGGTCAGTCAGTAGCTGCCAGCAGACATACTGCCACCCCTGTTCATGTTGTCTCAGGAAAGAAGATGAGCAAAGTAGCATTAAGGTGAATATTTGCTTTGATTAGTGACGCATGTGAAAACCTATTATGTTATATACACTTTGCAATCTTCTTTTATCCCACATGACCCCCTTGTTGGTAAAAGTTCCAGTAGTCTAACAGAAGGTAGTTAAAAAAAAAAAAAGTGCCACAAATGGTTGTGTGACAGTAGCCAGAGCTTCTGGATTGAGTCCTATAGTTTTCTTGCAGAAGATTTTCTTTCCTGGTTGCATATGGAATTCTGAATAGTTTTTCAACAAGCAGCGCAGTCCTAGCATGCACTGGAACTGGCAGGCTGGTGGGCCTGCGCTGTACCCAGTGCAAGTTTGGGGTTGACTGTTGGCCAACCCTGGGCAAGGGGAAATAATTCCTGGTACCCCAGGTAACACCACAGCCTAATGGAGCTATTCAGATCCATGCCATCTATAGCGGTGGCACAAATCTGAGGAGCCTGAAGCTGCCCTGGAACAGGGCTAGGATTAAGCATAAGTGTCCAATCGTGGGCTCACCTCCCTGCCTGCCCTCCCATAGGTCCGTCCGCCCTCCTCCATCCTGGAACACTTCCTCCCCGCCCTCCCCATGCCCACCCAAACTCCTGCAGTGGTCTGGAAAGGCTGGCACAAACTCACCCATCCTGCGGCCAAAGAGGCATGAGGAGGCCACTGCATGTCCTTGCGCCAGCCTTGCCAACTCGAATGGAGACGCAAACATGCTTCATAGCACATTTGCAATGCTCCCGGGCTGGTGCAAGGGACTTGAACTGGCCCAAAGGCGCTTTAGGATTGTGCCCTAGGGTTATCGGGTGATTACAGATGCAATCCAGAACACATTTACCTGGGAGGAAGCCCTTGAACATAGTGAGTTGTTTTTTTTTTTTTCCAAGTAAACATTAATTGAATTGTGCTGCAAAGAACTTTAATTGATCAACTGTCCACCTTTTAAGAGAATAATTGTTAAGCAACTGAATTCAAAAACTCACTAAAGGTCAGTGACATAGCTAATGATCGTGTAGCCCAGTGCTGAGCTCAAAATGATGTCCTGGAAGCGACGTCACGCTCAGGCTTTTAAAAAAGTGAAAATGGGGGGGGGGGGAATCTGCATCCTCCCCCCAGCAACTTGCTGCCCACTTGCTCTGCTGCCCCCCAGGCTCCTCCCCCATATTAATACCATATTGGCTCCCTGCTGTATCATAATAACACCTAATTGGCTTGTGGAACAATCAATCTCATTCGTCAGTTTGAGTTAAGAAAATCCAGTTTTTGTTACATAGTGCCGTTGTGTTTTTATTTTCTGGTTATTTGGCTATAATGTTTGATAGAATATAATTATTTTGATGCAGTTTGTTTCATTGCATGCTGCATTAAATTCCACATCAAATAATAAACAGCATGATGGTTTCCACAATTTTGGCCACTAGTGTCAAGCTCAGGTTGTTACCCTCCTAAAGCTTGTTGCCTGGTGTGGTTGCTATCCCTTGCACCCCCTTAGTTTTGTCACTGCTATAGGTGCCTATTTGACATACTGTACTGAAGTCTGAAAAAGGTACAGTTTAATAAAGAACTATTGTTTATGGTTATAAGGAAAGACAATCTTTAGCATTTCTTTTCTTTTTTTATTCCCTATTAATTAGTTGACCAGAACCACACCAGCAAATAGAATAAAATAAAACATGCTAATGTGCCCTTAACTGTAAATCCCACTAATTAGAAATGTCTCCCCATAGCTTAATCAGCTAACGCTAATCAATCTAATAGCCCAATCTTATTCTTTTTGCCACCATAGCATGCAGCAATGTTGGGAAAACCCAGGGGGTTTGACTCGAGCAGAGTCACAGTCACTGCCCCCTGCAACTTGACTCGAAAAGAGTCTTAACCGGGGTACATTCCAAGTCTCCAGTCACCCTTTAGTGACACCCTTTAGTCAGCCCCCCCTTTAAAAAACCCCCATGGAAAAAAACTTGTCTGCTGCCAGGCTCTCTCTCTCTCTCTCTCTCTCTCTCTGTGTGTGTGTGTGTGTGTGTGTGTGTGTGTGAGTTCTCTTTACTCACTCCCCTGCTGTTCCCACCCATATGTACAGACAACAGGAAGGGTGGAGGAACTGAGTGAGAGCTGAAGCAGCGAGACAGAGGAAGGTCACAAGCAGCAGCTGGAAGGTTTACCAGGATGACCTGATCCTTGGCAGCCCTACTCAGAAGTAGTTCCACTGCAGCCAGTCATTCAATGAGTGTTTTTCTGCCAAGTAACAACAGAGCCAAGAAGACATAAAGGTTGGAAAGCAGAATCGGGCCAAAGAGCTTCTGCAGCCAACTCTCAGGCAAGAAACCCCTTGGGTTCCTCCTTCTGCTCTCCCTCAGCCGATAAAAATATCCAAATGCCCAGCCTTTGTCCAATGATAATCTGTTCCTTCCTTCCTATCAGAGATGGGGGAAAAGAGCTCATTCCCACCTCCCCCTATCCTGCCTGATTCAACTCTTCCACTGCTGCTCACCCTCAGAATGCTGGTCCACCAGATTTTCCACGTGGCGAACGCAGTAAGCAAGCACACCCAGACACAGGCAGACTGGAGCCAGCATGTGTGAGAATGAGTGCTGAGTCAGGGGGACCCTGAGTCGAGTCTTTTTCAGAGTCTTCCATGCATGTGACTCACCAGTTGCAGTCACAGAAAAATGCGCATTTTCACGACCGGAGTCCGAGTCACCAGACTCAAGTTCCCAACACTGGCATGCAGCCATGTCAAAAAGCTGCACTGCATTCTATGGTGGGAGGGAAGCCTTCGGTAGAATTGGGAGGGGAAAGTGAAACTTTTTTCCCCTTGCCCCTTGTCCACCACTAAGTCTCCTTGGACCCATGCCAGCTCTTTAGCAGACCCAAGGCCAAGGAGAGAAAGGGGGCATGTCAACTGGCACCAGAGGGAAGAGCATCAGTGTGAATTGCTCGCTTTGGGTACCACCCCTTCCTGCCTCAGGCATTCCCCTAGCCCTCCCCCATCCACACTGATCCTCCCACCCCCCACCCCATTCTGCCCACCCACCAACTTACCTGTATTGGTGGGGCTCCTCTTTGCCACTGTCACGGTGTCCTACCTGCTGTGGTGGCCTGGAAGAGTGCGGCTTCATGCACTTCTGGGTTGCCTTTCGCAACACCATAACATGCTTACTACCACTGGAAGCCTCTGATACGATTGGGCCGTTACTTTTCTTTAATAATCCAAAGTTTAAAATAACTTCAGTAACCAAACCCAGACCATCTCATAGTGTGACTTTAACTGAGTTCCCTCCAGTAGATTTCTTGCTTTTGCTAAGACAAACTCATTTGAGGAATACCTTTTTCAAAATGCAAGAAGTTTACACAGTGGCGGACTTAACCCTCCTTGCTCTCAGGGCAAAGGTCTGCCATGCTGCTCCCTGTGAGGTGCCACCCCCACACTCAAAGCTACTCCCCCCGCCTTTCAAGTGCGACAGAACCTCTCACAACTCCAGGACCGACTAGGGAAGTGTTCTGAGGCTTCCCCGCAGTCTTAAACGGTACTTCCAGAAAACAGTTTCTGACCGTGTCGGTAGCCTCATTGAGGCTTCCCGCGTGGTCCTGGAGGTGCGCAGACTCAGCGTTCAGGTCATTTGCCTCGTTTGCCCAGTGCTAGGTCCACTGCTGAGTTTACAGTTTACTCATTTCATGAATCGGTCTTCCTCTTGCCTGAGATGTATCTTTGATTGTTGCACAACAAAATTCCTAGCTATATTTAATAAATGAATTGTCTATGTTTCATATTGAATTTCTAACTAAGCTTGAGAGAGAAATATTCTGAAACCAGAGTAAATGGAATCTGAACAGTTGGCCACATACACAAAAACACATGTGGAGGGGAGAGAGAGAGAGAGAGAGAGAAAGATGGCAACAGGATATCTCATGCATCTGATGAAATAGGCTCCAGTCTACAAATGTGTATGCTGAAATAAAAGTGTTCATCTTTAAGATGCAATAAGACACTATGGGCACAATCCTAACCCACTTTCCAGCATCAACATAAGAGCAATGCAACTTATGGGAATGGGAACAAACATTGCCCTACCTTGAGGAGGCCTCCGTGAGTGCCCCCCAACTGCAGGATGCAGCACATGCCCCAATGGCACAGCTATGCCAGTGCTGGAAAATTGGTTAAGATTGCACCCTATGTCATTTCTGGACATAAAAATATGCTTCATCCTAAAGCAAATTATATAATCAATACCAGATTCTTCATCAATAATCTGCTTAGAGCAGCCTGCTACCAAAGTCAATAGTGCAAAAAGGTTTAAGCTGCAGAGAACCAAACAGAGCAATCATAGTGACAAATGCAAGATAATTGCATGGAAGAAAACTATATGGTTTTTTTAAAAGAGCCTATGCTGACAAAAGTGCTAAAACCTGGCAGCCTGCCAGCCAATGAGAGAAATAACTGGCTCTGGCCTCATAGGAAAAGTAGCAGGCTTAATATTGATGAATGGTAAGCTCAGCAAATGTAGTCTCTCTCTTTTTCAGTCAACTCAAGCTGAGCTCCAGTACTGTGTACTCCAGGACCTCCTACAGAGCCATAGATATATATTACTGAGCATCTGACATACACTGACTTGTCTAGCAGGCTCCAATTTCTTCCTATGCCATAGTGGTATTGTTTATCTGAAAACTGTGGACCAATGAGCTGCTGAGATCACAATCCCTGGTTCTCCCCCTTTTCTGGCCTATTTTCCCCCTGTTTATACCCTTCAAATACCTCAGAGGTTTCTGTGATGCCCCAGCGTCCTGAAAGAGTTATGAGTCCTTCAAAAACATTATTCCTTCTTGCTGTTTATTGCTGGCACATCTTCATCTTCAACTGACCACTAAACCAAGGACCTGACTTTGAGTTTGTTGGACTGTAAAACCCACCTGATATCCAGGCTGGGAACTTCAGGGACACAGATGATCTCCCTGTTCCTGTACCCAACCCACAGGTGAAGCTGGATGAATGCCCACAGGTCATAAAAAACAAGGTTATACAACTCTATTTGCATATTTGCTCCAGTCCAACATCATGAGCATGTGATTCTTTTGGGGGCTCACCGCTCACCCTACTGCTGGTGTGCATGTTGAGACCAGGATCAGGAAACAGCATGAATACGTAATAGAAATAATTCCCAGTTAGTCACCAAAGGATGCAATCCTAACCAACCTTCCAGCACCAAGGTAAGGGAACAAACTTTGCTTACCTTGAGGAGGTCTCCTTGATTGCCCTCCAACTGCAGAATGCAGCACATGCCCCATTGGTACAGCTGTGCCAGTGCTGGAAAGTTGGTTTAGAGAACCTAAATGTTTTTATTTTTCCACTTGCATTTTGATATCCTTGCCAGTCTATTGCCATCTGCTCCCATTTAGCCTTTTGCTAAATGTGTCTGTGCCTTGTTTTTACTCCTTGCAGATTTCTCTCCATTGTCCTGATTTTATGACCTTTTAATAAACTCTTTATATTGTTTACCTGCCTGGTCTCAGTTCATCTAAGAAGGATCGGGTTCTATATACGATGTACATCCTGCTACTGGTTAGTTTTTTGTGGTTCACTGTTAAACTGAGAGGAAGGTTTTTCCCAGTGTCCCTCTGTGGGTCTCTAACTTTGGGTGGTGGCAGTGGTAACTACCATCCCCTCCTCCTGGCATCCCAATCCTGATTTTATGCAGTTAAAAGAATGAAGCAGGGAGTGGAGATGTGGGCACAGTCATTAACTACCAGGCACCAGGGTGACCAGATGTCCTCTTTTTCCAGGACATGTTCTCTTTTTTAGCATTGTGTCCTGGAAAAGAACTGAAATGTCTTCCTTTTCTCTGTGAGCAGGCCTCTGCAGATAACACACACCCTTCTTGAAATTAATAAATTATATGTAATTGTTGTTGTTGGCAACCTTCAGTCTCGAAAGACTATGGTATCGCACTCTGAAAGGTGGTTCTGGAACAGCGTCTAGCGTGGCTGAAAAGGCCAATTCGGGAGTGACAATCCCTTCCACACTGGGAGCAAGTGCAGTCTGTCCCTGGTCTGTTTCCCTGGCTGTGGGCCTTCCTTCTTTGCCTCTTAGCCTCAGACTGTTGTCCAAGTGTCTCTTCAAACTGGGAAAGGCCATGCTGCACAGACCGCCTCCAAGCGGGCCGCTCAGAGGCCAGGGTTTCCCACTTAGGAGGGATCTGAAGGTCCACTCCTAAGGCCTTCAGATCCCTCTTGCAGATGTCCTTGTATCGCAGCTGTGGTCTACCTGTAGGGCGCTTTCCTTGCACGAGTTCTCCATAGAGGAGATCCTTTGGGATCCGGCCATCATCCATTCTCACGACATGACCGAGCCAACGATCTCCGACACTCTTTCTCTTGATACCGAGCTAAACAAATGCATCGGAAAAGCAGCTACCATGTTTTCCAGACTCACAAAGAGAGTCTGGTCCAACAAAAAGCTGAAGGAACATACCAAGATCCAGGTCTACAGAGCTTGCGTCCTGAGTATACTTCTGTACTGCAGCGAGTCATGGACACTCTGCTCACAACAGGAGAGGAAACTGAACGCTTTCCACATGCGCTGCCTCCGACACATTCTCGGCATCACCTGCCAGGACAAAGTTCCAAACAACACAGTGCTGGAATCCCTAGCATGTATGCACTGCTGAAACAGAGACGAATTATATGTAATATAGTTTTAAATTTAATAATAAGTAGTAACGTGTTTAAACTAACCATATGAAATCAATAGACAAGTGGTTTTTAGCTTTTATTTTTGTCATGTCCTACATTTTTTGGATGTCCTACATTTTGGAGTGCCTTGTCCTCTTTTGTGGTTATGACATCCGGTCACCCTTCCAGGTACTGCATCCATTCTGTCTTTCTTTATGGCTTGTTAATTGAGCTGAGGGAATCAAGCAGTCCCACATGCAGCAAAGTTGAGTGTTATGGACACAAGAAAAAAAAAAACAACTGCTTGCATTGTTACTTACGCAGGCAGAATCACTGACTAGAAAACTAAGAATCTACAAAAAGGGGTTAATTATATATTGGAAGAGAAGCAGCCAACAAATTCAACACAACTGACAACAGAGGTTGCAGCTCCTCTTGGAGCTGTTGGAGGCAACCATTCTCACCCTTTGTGGCTATACATTGGTGTATCTCTGATCACATGCTGTCTCCGCTGCCACACAACAGCCTGCATGTCTCCTTGTTTCCTTCCTCCTCCCAGCGCAATGAGAACTATGATATAAATTACGAAGGCATCCTAATTCTGTGTTTTCTTGTTGGAGGTCAAGAAGTACACCAAAAGTTAGTGGTAAGGTACCTAAACCAGTGGTTCCCAAACTTGTTAGCACCGGGACCCACTTTTAAAATAATATTCTGTTGGGACCCACCTAAGTTTACCAGACTTTGAAAAAAGGAGATATAGAAATAAATTATTTATTTATAAGTAATAATAACCAGAAAAGACCCTCAGACATTTATCTCCTTATATTTACGCATCCTTGCAAACTGCAGGAGCTGAGCTCTTTGCAGAGTAATTAGCAACTACAGTATCTGATTTTGAATAGCCTCAGGGCTTGAGGCAATTACTTATGTGATCTTTCCACCACCCTTTGGGGACCCACCAAAAATCAGGTTTGGTGGACCCACAGTTTGGGAACCACTGATCTAAACTATTTCAGTTGTGCATGCTTGTTGTGCGCTGGCTAGTCTTTCCTGGTTCTCCCGTGTTAAGGCAGAGGTGCGGAACTCCTAGCACCTGATTGGTGCTTTGTTTTGAGGTTGTGGGAATCAGCAGGTACTCAGTGTTAATTCCACTGGTCACTTTCAGTCCTGGAATTTTGACCCCTGTCCCTCTCTCCCTTAGGGCAGTGCGAGACTAGCTGGTTGCTCTTTTAGGGAGCCCGGTAGGAATTTTTTGCTGCTAGTTTGATTGGCCTTTGGATGGCAGTTTTTTTCAGCTACCCCAGACCTGCCTTTGGTGCTTTGGCTTTTTATTAGGTATTTCATTTCATAGTATTCCTTTTAATTCTCTTTGGGTTGCTTTAGGCAGGTGTCCTGTGGGCATGAGAGTTACAAGTTGGCTTGTAGGTGTACACCCTGAGGTAAGCACACCTACTGGGTAAGCCAGTACCAATTGTCAGATGTTTTCTAGCTTGGCAAGGCTGGCTGGTGAGCCTTCTGGCTTCGATTAGCAAAGGCAACCTCAAGTGCTTTCTGGCCTGTGGGAGTCTGCACACTCTGGCTGCCTCGACCCTTTGGGGTTGACCGTGGAAAGGTCGCACTGAGTAAAGGTCATGTTGGAATCAGGGTGGTCTTGCTCCTTATTCTGGGGAATATATGGTTCATTCCCCTCTAGTAAATGCCCACACATGGGGAGAAGAGATAGTCTTCTCCCTCCTCCTCCCTCCTGGGCATTGTGAATTAATTATTAATACAGTCGCCAATCTTAAACCTAATCCTCTGTCTTGTGTGCTTCTTTCAGTGGGTGTACAGGCAATTCGTTTACCTGCATTTTTAAATACCTGTGTTCCCACATACAGATGCCCGAAGAGTCCCACATTGTTGGAATCAATTTACTTTGTGCCCTAGAAGAAGACATTCATTGAAATACAGTTAGGCTTCAAAGGCATTTTTATCAAATTCAGTTTCTTTTTCACCTTCTTGGAATTCACACCTTCCTTCTTGTGCTCACACACGTGGAAATAAATTCTAATTTTTCCATGTGGTTTTTGGGATTCAGTTATCCAGGTCAGCCTGTTATTTCTGTTGTATATGCAAAAATTGAATAACAACTCACTTTCTAATGGGAACATTTTCTGTCCCAAGAAGCTTACCTAGATAGACATGTTTCTTCAGTATGCCACTGCAATTAAAGCATATTAGTCCATATAACTATTCAAATGGACTACAGGAGGATGGATTTCTGGATCAAAGTAATTGAGTCATAATTTCTAGTATGTGGATGACAAGTAGTGAAAATCGTTGGTTACCTTTTATGATTATGACAAAGAGGAAAATAAATTTTATTCCAGAGCCTAGTCAAAAATTTATGACCTGTAAATTGCTTCTCATTGAACAGGCAGGAATAATATTAGCACAGAAATGTGTTCTTGAGTCTCTGAGCTGTAGAAGAGAAATATCACCCTAAGTCTGAAAAGGTCAATGTAATATTTTAATTTTTTATTCACAATGGAGAAATTATTGCACTTTGATCATTGGAGTTTGTTTACACATTTTATATGACTTTTTAAAAAGAGAAAAACATATCAACCCAGAGACTTTCCTGTTGCTTCTCCTGTAACTTCTTCCTGTCCTGCCACCATAATATTTGGAAGCCATGAGCTATGTGGCCAGTTTAATCATAAGGATTGAGCGGGAAGGACTGTTATGATTGGCTGTGCTTCAGTGGTTTCCTGCCACCATAATATTTGGAAACCTAGAACTATGTGGGCAGGATTAGTCATATGAATTAGATGGGAAGGACAAATATGATTGTTCCTGCTTCTATGGTTTCAGGATTCTAGTAGATACATTAGTGATTTTGGAAGAATCACAGGGGAGTGATTTTTCTATTGATACAGTGTAACTAGGTCTGAATTTTATAATTCTCTCTATATTTCTTAAAATACCACACTTATCAATAATTACAACTATGAATACATAAATTCACCAGACAGTACATCGGTGAGTTGACATTTGATTAGGATTAAAGTGAACTGTATTACTGTTACTGTCACTCAAATACCATTTGTATTTCTGCATCTTTGCATTTTTACTTGGAAATAAATCCCAAGTCAATAGGGTTTATTCCCAGGTAAGTACAGACAGGATGGCAAGGTGCATGGTTCCTACTACAGTGTCTGTAGATGTTTTGGAGGGAATGTTTCAGAGAAAGTTGGATTGTTGACACTGTAAGATAAATTTCATTGCGGATATATAGCTACAGGAAACCTCATCTATAACTGAGCAGAACTAGTTGATATTGCTGGTGTAAATAGTTCCAAACCCATCACTGGTGCTGACCAGGCTCACTGCACACACTGATACCCAAAGGGACAAATGTTGAACAAAATACTGTTTTGACCAGAGGTGTAATGTTCTGCCCCAGTGCCTGGGGTGGTGATATCACATCAGTTTCACCCTGGAGAAAGGAGCACTTGCTGTGGCCACATTGCATCTCCTGTGGAGGTTCCCCTTGGGAGCAAGTGGCACAAGGCAGTCACTCGGGGTTCTCCATGGAGGAGAGAGCACTCGCTGTTTGACTGTTAATAAACTTTTTACATTTAACCTTGAGCCTGCTTGGTTCTTGATATGGGAAGTACAGTGGATTGTCATGTCTGCTCACTCTGCAGGCATTACTAGGAGAGTGATTTTGATAGGAACCATGAGGTCTAGTATTTCTCAGGAGGGGGGTTCTGCCCAGGGGGCCGCTCTGGCTAGCCTGATTTCCTGAGCAGGTGGTAGCTGATTCTTTCTACCAAGGTTTTTTCTCAGTGAGCTTCATGGTCAGACAGAGGAGAGAGAGGAGCAGAAAGGGAGTGAGTGTGCTAACCACTAGACTCTAGCACCATGGATCAACCTGCAGTGGTTGACAGCTGCTCCTTCTGCTCTGACAAGATGACTTAGTCCTTGTGCCACCAAGACTGCACTCAAGCTGAGGAAATGATAAATCCAATCTGAGGTGTTGTAGTTGACCTCATACAGATATCAGAATTGATACTACTGCTCTTCAGCCCAGTCAGATCAGGTGACTGGAAGTACCAACAGTGACTTAGCAGATTCTATAGAAGCAGGGCCTAGGAGAGGGGGGTAAAGGGGGTAATCTGTACCTGGGCCCAAGGTCAAAAAGGGGGCCCAGGAACCAAAGGAGAGGGCCCAGAAATTTCCTGGGATCTTACATTTTCCTATCTACTCAGACTTGTTGCCCACATGGGATGCTGGGGACACTACCACAAGGAATGCATGCTGGACACTCCTTAAAACAGTGTCAAATCTGGGAGGCAACTGGTCTGCTACAGTAGCTCTTTGGCTAGTGGATCCGCTAACCAAGAAGGAGCATATAGGAACTCAGGGACACAGCTGTGGGACTACAGAAGGACGTTATGGTGCACACAAGACACTTTCCATTCCCATGTGAGCCTAATTTTCTGCATGATTCTCTATATTTAAAAGATTTTAGAGAACTTAGGAGTGTGTTTGCTTTTCCGTATTACAGTATCTAGCTGCTGATGTCACATGGGTGGGCAGACCTGGGCTCCAAAGACTTTTCCAGCTGTTTCCACCCTCCCCCACCCTGTTTCCCCCTTAGTTTCACCACCCTCCCCCAGTCTTTCACCCCCTCTCCTTTGCAAAGGGGCCGCCAAAAAACTTTATACCCTCTGATAAAATTCCTCTTAGAGGCCCTGTATAGAAGACTCACTCCAGGCTTTTGGACCTCAGTGTGAACAACCTATTGTTCTGACCAACAGCATTGTCCTGCCTCACCTCATCTCACTGCTCACCACCCTACCTTTGAATGCATCTCTTTCCTATGGATCTTTGGTTCCCATCTGCCTAACCAAACGCCTAAAAACCAGCCCATTTCTTCTGCTACTTGCATCTTGATAATCATCTGCCTATGCTGAATCACATCCTAGCACTTCCTAGCTCTTCTGGGCTTTGACAGCTTGCCAAAGAACGCAATAGAAGTGGATTTAATTTGAAATATGCAATTTGTTTAAAGCAGAAGAGTGTTCTGAAGCAAATGGCAGCCTAGAATCTGCATGATTGTCACTAAATCCATTGCTGTTCATTTATCCAGGAAATTTCCCAGTGCTACCAACAGAATTTCTCCAGAGGAATTTGCACATTTTTAGTGAATGTTTCTGCATGGGACTTTCTTCCAGTTTGACTCTTCCTCTTCAAAAACAGAAAGCTGAAAAGGGTACAGTATGACATGAACCGTGTACCCATTTTACTCTTTGAGTTGTGAGGGTAGTATAGCCCACACTGGCTCAAAAAGTGACCCATCTTCCATGCATCAAGCACACAAAGTATCAGCATAAGTTGTAGACCTCTGGATGTGCGACTGTGGAATAAACTTGATAATACGATGTAGAATCAGTCTTCCCTTTGCTCCAGTGTCCCCACTGCAAGGGCCTGGAGATCTTCTGCTTGCAATCTCAATGGAATGGACAGACTATGTCAAAAAGTACCATTAATAATAATGACTACAAGTCTTAGGGCGTAATCCTAACAAGGCGTTAGGCCAGCCCAAGTCCCTTGGGCCGACCTGGGAGGGTCGCAAATGTGCCATAAGGCATGTTTGTGCCTCCTCAGGAGAAAGGCAGGCCGGCATTCCCAGAAGCAGTGGTCTGTGGTGGCTGACGGACGTCTCCACGCCAGCTTACTCCTAGCACCTTGCATCAGCTCCAGTGAGCCAACGCAAGGACGAAAGGTAGGCATGGGGGAGGTGGGCAGGAGGAGGGAGGGAGGCATTCCTGGGAGGGGAAAGGGCGGGCAGTGGGCAGTCCCAGGGGTGGGCAGGCAGAGGGAGGCAGTGCTGGGATCTGGCAGTTTTGTCAAATCCCAACCACCATTTCTGGGGAGAACCTCCAGAGGTGGCGCAAGTCCGAGGAGATCCATAGGGGCCAGCAGCCCTTACCCAGGGGTAAGGGGAAAAGTTTTCCCTTGCCTCTGACTATGCCGCTTATAGCCCCTATCCTGTGCTGGATACAGCGCAAGCCTTCTGGCTTGCCTGTTCCAGTGCAGGATAGGCTTGTGCCCTTAGATTTGCAAGAATCTGACTTTTACAAATTGTCGTTATATTTTCCTCTGTAAAAATTCTCCTAAAACCTTTGTCTAATTGTGGGTCATGTGGATCACCATGATTTTTTGTATTTTATGCAGAAGATGTCGGCGTTTAGTAAGACGGGCAGCCCAATCTTAACTGCCTGTTATGCCTGCACAGGCCTCCATGAGGGTGGAGGGAGGGCATTCTGGAGATAGAGAAATGGGTTTTGGGCAGGGAAAGCAGAATGGGGGAGGATCAGGCTTAGGAGGAGGGTGAGATCAGCAATGGCGGCGGAAGCCATATCCTAATCCTCCTCCCAGCCGGCCCAGCGTTATACCAGGCTTCTTGGATTTGCACCAGCCAAATAGCTGGTGCAGAGTCAAGTAGCCCCATAGGGCAGGCTGGGACGTTACTCAGGGCAAGGGAAAAGTATTCTTTTACCCTGACAGTGGCGTCACTAGGGTTCGCGTCACCTGGTGCGGGATGTCAGTGCGTCACCCGCCATGCAGTGGGCAAGGCAACACCCCAGGTGGTGATGTACCATCACTCCGCCCCCACTGGTTTTTTGTCGGTACCTTTTGATAGAACAAAGATAGAACACATTCTGCATGAAATTACGCATTGATTGATATATAACATGGTGGTATTATTCCTCCAAACTGTGATTTCAGTTATTTTGGTCACTAGTGGTGTCACTTACACACACACACACACACACACACACACACACACACACACACACACACACACACACCTGGGTGTCAACTTGCTAACATCTTATTGCAGCAGTTCTCAAATTTTTAGCACTGGGACCCACTTTTTAGAATGACAATCTGTTCAAGACCCACCAGAAGTGATGTCATGGTGAAAGTGACATCATCAGGCAAATTAAAATAAATCAGTATAAATAATTAAAGTAAAACAAATAATTAAATAAGCAGAAGCCAGCCCTGGTCCGCCAAGTGACTTTCCTCTGTAGCCTGCCTGCAATAATACCCCCCTCCAAAACCAGTAAGGTTTTCAGCCATATCCAGTGCCCGGTTCAATTTAAGACCTTCTGTTTAAACCAGATCACTGCAAGGATCTACCTGGCTTTGCAAGTCTCAAAAAAGTTCACCTGATCAGCTGAAGCTTCTGTTTTGATCCTTTTTAGTGGGGGGGGGGGGCTGCTTTCTGGAACACTTGTTTAGCTGCAGGTGCATGGGATCGGGACCATTCTGGTAGCCTTGCGCTCTCCTTCACCTAATCTTCCACACCAGCCAAGGCATGTTTGCTTATTCGTGAGTAAACGCAACCGTGAAGCTTAGTTTCGCTTTCCATTGGGCTCAATACATTTGTCAGCTTGGAGGGAGGGACTTCCTTCTCAGGTGTTTTTGGGGGCTGCATTTATTGGATCAGGACCTTCTGGTGTTGTTGGATTCCTCTCAGCCTGCCCTTTCCGGCAGACTAAGGCAAGTTCGCCTACTCACGCATAAATGCATGATACAGCTCAGTTTCACTTTCCATACGGCTTTATGCATTTTTTGTTCTCCGGTTTTTTGGCCATAACTTTTGATAGAAAGGAGATACTTCACACTGGTTTTTTGCATTGCATTCCACTGGAAATTCCACATCCAACGGTATATAACATGATGGGGTTACTCCTAATCACCGCGATTTTAGTGTATCACCCCCCCCCAGTGAGCATCACCCCCCTTGTGTGAGTCACCCGGTGCGGCCCGCACCCCCCGCACGACGCCACTGTACCCTGAGGTGATCTCTAGCCTGCTCCAGTGTTGAGTGAGTTCATGCTGGCCGAGACAGGCCGGTGTAGGGGATTGGAGAGGGTGGCAAGAGGGTTTTACAGGGGGTGAGAAGGGGGCATTTTCGAGAGGGGGTGAATGGACTGGGAGACGAATTGGGCCTGGGAAGGGATGGGAGTGGCTGAGGGCAGCATAGGCCGAATCCTAACCCTCACTCCTGGTCTGATCAGCCTTACATGGGCGACTCAGATTTGTGTACATCCGAGTAGTCCCATGAAGGGATTGGCATGCAACATGGGGTAAGGGGAAAAAATATTCCCTTATACCGAGTTTCATTCCAGCTGACACCTACCTTGTGATGGATACAGTGCAGGCCACTCAGCCTCCCTGTTCCAGAGCAAGTTAGGGCTGGGCTGCCCATTTTTTATATAGCCAAGAACTAGGCTGTCTTGCAATTCTGCCTGATAACATGTTCTGTGCGACTTCAAAGCTTGCCCATATGTTCACCAATGGACATTTGTGTACCATGTATTTTCAGGATGTGTGCACACATACATTTTTATGCTCACATACTTATCCTTATTCACTAGGAACAGTTCCTATTTTTTGATAAATTAAGGTCTTCTCCTACACATACTTCCCTGGAAATAAGTCCCCTTGAGTCCAACATTGCTTATTTCTGAGTAAACATGAATATAGTCAAGCTATAAATTAATGTTTATTCAAATATATCTAATTAGGATTGGCCCTACTCATCTCAAAATGGAACTTCCTGAGTTCAAATAGGAGGCATTTGAGAAATGCAGTGAAAATGAAAACAGAGAGATACTTATGTGAAGAGCAAACACGGAGAGTAGCACTCCTATTTTAATATAGGATTAATAAGAATGGACATAATAATGGAAAGAAAAGTCAGCACTGGGGGAGAAAATATATAGATCACATTTACATGATCCAGAACATATGTGAGGGGCAGCCCAAGCCTAACTTGCTCTGGAGCAGGCAGGCTGGCAGGCCTGCGCTGCATCCAAAGCAGGAATGGGGCTGAAAGCTGCACAGCCAGGGCAAGGGGAATCGCTTACCCTTTCCTGTGTCGTGCTGCAGCAGCCCCAATGGGTATACTCAGATCTGCGCTACCTAAAGAGGTGGCGCTGATCCAAGCAGCTCAAGGCTGGCCCAGGCTGCCCAGGAATGGGGTTAGGATCTGGCATAAGTGCCAGATTCTGGCCACACCCCTGCTTACCTCCTGCCTGCCCAAAGGCCTGCCCACTGCTCTCCCTCCCTCTGCCCTGAAATGCCTCCCTCCCACCCTCCCCACAGCCCCAGATCTCTGCGCTAGCTGAGCTCAGCCAGCAAAGGCTTACTTTTGCACTGGTGGATTGGGTCCCACATTGGCCTCTCTCCTCTTAAGTTAGCGCAAAAGTTTTTTATGGCACTTTTGTGACTGTCTTGGGCTGCTACATGGTCTTGTGTTGGCTCAAGAGTGTTTTAGGATTGCACCCTAAATACGTTAGGTCTCTAGTCTTTTGAGGCATAGATGTATGGACAATGTTGATATATTTTATAGTCTGAGACTCTTTTATGGTCTCAGTGACGTAGCTAGCAAAGGGCGGGGAGCACACTGCCCCAGGAACCAGCCTTGGGGGGTGACACCACGAATTACCCAACATCGCTAACATTGGGGAGGTGAAAAGTAACCCCATCATGCTATATACCATTGGATACAGAATTTCCAGCTGAACACAATGCAAAAAACCAGAGGAAATTATCTCCTTTCCATCAAAAGTTATAGCCAAAAAAACGGAAAACAAAAAATGCATGGAGCCCTATGGAAAGTATAACCTAGCCATATCGCTCGTTTACTTGCGAGTAGGTGAGCGTGCCTTAGTTCATCAGAAAGAGCAGGCTGAGAAGAATCCAAGGACACCCGAATGGTTCCTATCCAACGAAAGCTGCCCCCAAAAAACACCCAAGAAGGAAGTCACTCCCTCCAAGTAAGTGAATGTATTGATTCCTATGGAAAGTGAAAGTAAGCCATATGGTCATGTTTACTCTTGAGTAAGCAAACGTGCCTTGGCTGCTATTCAAGTCAGGCAAAGGGGAATGCAAGGCTGGCTGCATGGTCCCAATCTGATGAAAGTGGAGCTCAACAAATGCTCCAGAAGCAGCACCCCCCCCCCCGCCCCAAGAACAAAACAGAGGCTTGAGCTGGTAAGGTGGGCACTGGGGAGCACTGAAAATCTTACTGATTTTTTGTGTGTGGGTGTGTTATTGCAGGCAGGCTACAGGGAAAATTCACTTGGTGAAACAGGGTTAGCTTCCCCTTATTTAATTACCTTTTTTCTTTAATTTAATTATTTATAATTATTTTATTTTGCTTGATGATGTCACTTCCAGCCATGACATCACTTCTGGTGGGTCCTGGACAGATTGTCATTCTAAAAAGTGGGTCCCAGTGTTAAAAGTTTGAGAACCACTGCCTGAACTCAAAACAGGCCAATGAGACATCCTGTGGGGAGGGGTGACACCCTAGTGACCAACATTCTGGAAATTGTGGCTTTTAGAAATAATACCATCATGTTATATACCATTTGACCATTATATACCATTTGTTGCAGAATTTTATCCATTGCTTGTGGGAGAATATTCACTGCATTTACTTTCAGGCCAATATTATTATTAATTTCATGTCATGACTATTACTAGCTCTCAGTCTCACCTACCTCACAGGGTTGTTGTGAGGTTAAAATAAGGGGAGGAACCATGCTTAGAGGAATGTGAATTAATTAATAATTTTGGCTGTACCTTTTGATAGAATAAAGATATTTCAACGCAGTTTGTTTCATTGCATGCTGCATGAAATTACACATTGATATACATATAACATGATGGTATTATTTTTACAAACTGTGATTTTAGTGATTTTGCTCACTAGTGGTGTCACACACACACACACACCCAGGGTGTCAACTTACTAACACCTTATTGGAGCAGTTCTCAAACTTTTAGCACTTGGACCCACTTTTTAGAATGACAATCTGTTCAGGAGCCATCAGAAAGCAAATTAAAATAAATAATTAGAATTAAATTAAAGTAAAACAAATAATTAAATAAGGGGAAGCCAGCCCTGTTCCACCAAGTGACTTTTCTCTGTAGCATGCCTGCAATAAACCCCTCCCCCCAAAAAGAATCAGTAAGATTTTCATCCCTACCCAGTTCAATTTAAGTTCTTATGTTTCAAACATATCACTATCAGGACCCACCTGACTTTATAAGTCTGAGAGCCCAATCCTATGCCTATCTACTCAGAAGTAAGTCTCATTATAGTCAGTGGGGCTTTCTCCGAGGAAAGTGTGGATAGGATTGCAGCCTAAAACAGAAAAAATTCACCTTACCCTTTCAAGCTTCTGTTTCATTCTTTTTATTGGGGGGGGGGCCCTGCCTTCTGGAGCATTTGTTGAGCTCCAGTTGCATCAAATCAGGACCATTCTGCTTTTCTGTGTTTTTGGGGGGCTACATTCATTGGATCAGGACCATTCTGGTGCTGTTGGATTCCTCTCAGCCTGCCCTTTCTGATGGACTAAGACAAGTTTGCCTACTTGCGAGTAAGCACGAGATACGGCTCAGTTTCACTTTCCATTGGGCTCCATGCATTTTTTGTTTTCCAGTTTTTTGCCAATAACTTTTGATAAAAAGGAGATATTTCATATGTTCTGCATTGCATTCTGCTCAAAATTCCATATCCAACAATATATAACATGATGGGGTTACGATGATGGTGATTTTAGCATGTGATTTAAGCCCCCCCAATGCACCTCACCAGCCCTTGCGTGTCACCTGGTGCAGTCCGCACCCCCTAGCGACACCACTGAGAACATATGTTACTTGTACATGATTAACTGCCCAATCCTATCTCCTACCATGCTATAGCACGCAGCCATGCCAATAGAGCGCACCCTGCATACTATGTGGGGGGCAAGGGTGTGACCAGAAAGCCCATGAGAGATAAATAAAAAACATTTTTTTTAACTTGCCCCTTGATAGACCTTCTGGCCACCTAAGGGTCACCTTGGATCTATACCAGTTATGTAATTGGCATAAGTCTGAAGAGAGGAAGTGGGTGGGCTAGGCTGTAAAATGGCATATAGGATCTAGGATATGCTTTTGCTTCTGAAACCCACCACCTTCAGCCTGCTCCCCCTTCCCTCCCCCTCTCCACCCTGAATCTTCCTTTCCCTGCCTATAACTGCCCCTCCATCAGCTTACCTCTTCTGGTGCAGCCCAGGTGGACTGTTGGCACACACAGGGAGCCACCAGCTGTTTCTACTGCTGGCTCCCTCAAGCATGGCATTGGCATGCCATTTATGGTGACACCGCACCATTTATGACATCAGAAGGCAAATTACTGAATGGTAGGATTGGGCCTTAACATTGCCATATTGTCCTGTTTTGCTATAAATACAAATCAGGCAGCCAGAAACAAAGAAGTTTATAAAAGGGGAACAAAAAAAAGGTAAAGGAACAAATCAATCCTTTAATCTTTCAAAATGGCCAGATAGGAGGGGGTGGGGGTGAGCAGAAGCCCATGTTACAAATTTGTACTGAGCCGGAAAAAAAGATGCTTGGCATTGACTGGAATTGACATAAGAAAACGTGGCTGTTTACAGGCTAGAATCTGGTGTAGAAAAGCAGCAGAAACTCTGGAATTTGCAGCACTGTACCAGTCTCTACCTTTTGCTGCCTAGTGACAGAGATTCTATTATCCATATCAGAAGGACAAGCAAGCTACCCACTACTTATTTTGTATTTTAATAGGTTTGTATTTTAAATTAGCAATTATTTAGAGAATAAGGCCGAGTGAAAGTAAAAACTCCTTAGGAGGCCATATATAACTAAAATAAAGTAAATGATTGGTCTCTTTGAAGTTGGCAATGTCATAATCTTGGCTACTACAATAATAGCATCATTTGCCAGACATGAAATGCTGGAGCAATGCCTAGGGTACAATTAAAATCTGCCAGACAGAATTTGTGGCTTTGCTATTACTCTTCATTTTTACTAAAAATATGTAGACTCCATAACTGGAGAAGCTGCTGTCCTCACAGGTGCTTCAGAATGCATCAATCATTTTGGATTAGGCTTTTTGGCTTACCGTAATTTCTAATATGAGATCTGCAGGGTTCAAGGGTTCTGCCTTGAAGTCTGAGCACAAACCTTTCTCCTTGATATGTGACCTGTGTTTGATTGCTCATGGCAACAAAATAGTATCTTCCTTCCTGGGACCCTACCAACTTGGAGGGCGGGCAACAGTTTCCCTGAGGTCACAGCATTTGGCAAAAAGGATTATATACTCTCTCCTTGTTTATTATGATGCCGATTCTAATTGAGCCCTTTTGCAGCTTTGGTTTAAGTTCTCATACAGGACCAAGCTACATATGTAGTATAATGTGTAGTATGACCGATAATTTTGAAGTAAAAATGCTTTGCATGGGTCAGGGTTACATTCTCCCTTTACTAAATTGCATGTTTCAGGGTTGAGAACAGATCTTACGCCAGTGTTATCCAAACGTCCAACACCTGAAGTACACTTTTTTTCAGAATTAAAAATGAAAGTGCAATTCAATTTTATATCCCCAGTAGACTTACTTTTACAGTTGTAAGGTTAATTACATATACAGAGAAGAAGTTATTTCCCTTTGTCAGTGTGAATTACTGCTTCTGGGCATGGACTGGAAGGAGGCAAGGTACTGATAAAGTTATTTAAGCAACATGAGGCTGGAGACAAAATTGTTAAAGCATTGCTGGGTGAATGCGTAACACAATGGATACAGATTCTAGGATTCACTCACTTCTTATAGCACAAAGTAAACAAAGAGAAAGTGGTAGGAAAGCGTTATTGTCAATCAGTCATCAGAAAACTAAAAATATTTTTCATGGCTCCAACACTAGTCACTGTCATGTCTTCATAATTCAAAAGCACATCTAGCAGAAATGAAAACAAGTGAGAAATCTAACACCCTGGCATTCATAGATAAGTGAAGGTGTGCTTCTTCGGTTTTATTTTTCCTCAGATTTTGTTTTTCTTTCCAAAAATGAAAAGTGCAGAAAGTGGTGTTGTGTGTTTTCATTTTTTTTATCACCAAAAAAACCTCCATCTCTATAGACCTTTCAGCATACTTCTACAGTCTTAAGAAGGGACATTTCTGGTTCTCACAGCAAAAGGCCTCTGGTCTACGTCACCTTCTCACTTAGAGGGAAAGGTGCTTTTAGATCCAGGCACAATAGAGTCTATTTGTGCTTTTTCACCTAGGGAAAAGCCAAAAAATATAAATGCAACTTAATTAAAGCAAACTTAGTTTTTCTCCATCAGTATCATGCATACATGTTTCTGGCAGCATCCTGTATGGGTACTTTTGGTACACAGAAGCTCATTATTACTTATTGTTTCTGGCACACAATTTTAGAATTGGTACTCTGGGCATAATCCTGTTACACTTTTGTTCAGATTACATAGGTTCTATTTTTCTTCCATTTCTGCACTGTCACCATCTCTATTGTTCAACCAATGGTTAATATACAAAATTTAAAATTGATTTTACTGTAATTTGCCAGATCAGCAAATCCATTTGACAAATTTCTATATGGTCTTGCAAAGAAGCAGGGCCTAGGAGGGGGGTAATTTGTACCCAGGCCCAGGGTCAGAAAGGGGGCCCAGGAGCCAAAGGAGGGGGCCCAGAAATACCCTGGGATCTTCCATTTTCCAATCTCACCCAAACTCACTGCCCACTTGGGATGCTGGGTGCATTACCGTGGGCACATGGTGTCGACTACTGCTACAAGCCATACACACCAGGCCAGGAATGCATACATTCCTTAACAGTGTCACATCTGTGAGGAACCTGAGCTGCTACAGTAGCTCTTTGGCTTGTGGCTCTGCTAACCACAAAGGAGTGTAAAGGAGCTCAGGAACCCAGCTGTGGGACTGCAGCTATTGCAGAAGTCGGTTTTGGTGTACACAGGACATTTTCCATTCTAGTATGAGCCTAAATAGGATGATGCTAATCTCCTACAATGATTTTCTATATTTGAAAGATTTTTAGAGAGACTTAGGAGTGTGTTTGGTTTTCTGTATCTAGCTGCCAGCACCAGGCAGGCAGGAAGACCTGCCTGCTCTGCACTGAGAAGACTGGTAGACCTGGGCTCCAAAGACTATTCCAGCTGTTGCCACTTTTGCCTTGCCTGTTTTGCCTTCATTCTGCCACTGCCAACCACCCCCTTTCAGAAGGGGCCCAAAAGAAAATAATTCCTCTCAGAGGCCTCTGCAAAGAAGTACACCTTAGTTTTTATGCAGTAACACAAACATGGCATGATGTTACATTATTGGTAATAACTTATTTGTCTTAGGGCACAATCCTAACCAGGTCTACTCAGAAGTAAGTTCTATTTTGTTCAGTGGAGCTTACTCTCAGGAAAGTGTGGTTAGGATTGCAGCCTTATTGAAAAGAATCTTCACATGCACCACATCTTTACACTGGCTTCCTAACCATTAATTCCACCAAACAAATTTTCTTAAGGGAAACATGAGGTACTTCTACACTAGAGCACTGCATTTCTGGAATTAGATGCAAGCAAAACTAAAATATAAGAACATAAGAACAGCCCCACTGGATCAGGCCATAGGCCCATCTAGTCCAGCTTCCTGTATCTCACAGCGGCCCACCAAATGCCCCAGGGAGCACACCAGATAACAAGAGACCTCATCCTGGTGCCCTCCTTTGCATCTGGCATTCTGACATAACCCATTTCTAAAATCAGGAGATTGCGCATACACATCATGGCTTGTACCCCGTAATGGATTTTTCCTCCAGAAACTTGTCCAATCCCCTTTTAAAGGCGTCCAGGCTAGACGCCATCACCACATCCTGTGGCAAGGAGTTCCACAGACCAACCACACGGTGAGTAAAGAAATATTTTCTTTTGTCTGTTCTAACTCTCCCAACACTCAATTTTAGTGGATGTCCCCTGGTTCTGGTGTTATGTGAGAGTGTAAAGAGCATCTCCCTATCCACTCTGTCCATCCCCTGCATAATTTTGTATATCTCAATCATGTCCCCCCTCAGGCATCTCTTTTCTAGGCTGAAGAGGCCCAAATGCTGTATATGTATATGTTCCACAAACGCTGTATATGTTCCACAATATGTATATATATATAAACGCTGTATATGTATATGTTCCACATAGCATTTAATGTAGTGCTAGAAGCTTTCCTCCAAGGCCAAGAACTTTCTACAGCAGGGGTGCTCACACTTTTTTGGTTCGAGAGCTACTTTGAAACCCAGCAAGGCCCGGATATCTACCAGAGTTTTCTTACAATGTTTGCGCCATCATAACATATAACATTTATGTGTACAATGTATGTTGGTGATTAGACCATTAGAATGTTGAAGGTGGCAGTTGAGGAGAAGAGGGAAACAGGAGGAGGGAGAGGGAGTTGGCAGGCTTGGGGGTGGACAGGAGTGTTGCTGGGGGGGATGCATGCAACATTCTGCTGCAGGTCCTACTTGCACATCAGCTAACAAAGAATGCTGTATTAGTGTCAGGACTAACGTTTCGCGGTAAGCCCCATTGCACACAGTGATGCTTACTTCCTGAGACCAAGGGCTGCAAACCTTTCCACATCTTCCTGGGAGTAAACCCCACTGACTATAATGGTGCTTATTTAGGAGTAGACGTGCCTAGGATGGGGCTCTAGATGTCCTTAATCACCTGCCAGCCAAGGGACACCTCCTGAAAGGTACCCCACCACTAGCACCTCACCTGGTTGCTGCGATCCTTTCCACACTTTCCTGGGAGTAAGCCCCATTGACTGTGATGCTGCTGGCTTCTGAGTAGACATGCCTAGGATGGGGCTGTAGAAGCCCTGCATGGCCTGCCAGCCGAGGGACCCTTCCGGAAAGGTCCACCGGCACATCATCTCCAGGGCGCACCTGGGAGCCAGCCAGGCTGCATCTCGCCGGACGTGGCAGCGGGAAGGCGGGAGGACAGGCTGGCTGCTGCTGCTGGTGCCGTCGCCCCCTCCCCGCGCAGCAGGCAGCACGCATGTCCCCGTGCTGTGGGAGGCGAAGCTCCAGCGCCAGAGCGCCTCCTCCTGCCTGTGCCGCTGCGGGCAGGATTGGAGGGGACCACCGGCCAGCCAGCCAGGCAAGCAGTCCCCGGCCGGCCTCCCCCGCATCCCCTGCGCGGCTCCTCCCTCAGCAAGGCGGTGCTGCTGCTGCTGGCGGCGCTGGCAGGGCATGGACGGGGCTCCTCGGCTGCTGGGTCTGGGGCTGCCGCAGCTGCAGGGGACCGACGAGCGCCCTGGAAGCAGCCGCGGGAGCACCCCTCTGGGCAGCGACAGGGCACAGTGGGCAGCAGGAGGCGGGGGGCTGCGCACTGCTCTCCGCTGTGGCTTGGCCTCCTCCCCCATGCGCCCAGGCAGCAGGGGGCAGCGGCAGCTGCCAGGGCATCCCCAGGGCGTGCTGCCTGAGCGCTGCTACTGAAGGGGGGAAGGCAGGCAGGCAGGCACCTGCTCTCTCCCCCTGGGTGCCTCACCGCTCAGCCCCCGCCCGCCCACACTGGCTGCTCCTCCTGCAGCCTTTCCCTGCTGCTGCTCAAGCCCCCCCCCACTTCACAATCTCCCCCCCAACTCTGGCATCCGGTCAAGTTGTTTGCACATGCACCGTGATCTAAAGGTCAGAAAAAATCAGTTGTCATCTGACTGGCTGCCATGTATGTCAATCAAGTGACAGGAGTCTAGCTAGCTCTGCGATCGACTCATTTTGCCTTGCGATCGACTGGCCGATCGCGATCGACGTATTGAGCAGCTCTGTTCTACAGTGTGTGGAGTGCAGTTTCTACAGGAGTGTCTACACTCCTAGGCAGAGTGCCCAGATGCAATGGAGGACAGAGTACCAGCACCATTAACCATTGCATTGAAGAGGAAGTTTTGGCAGGTGCAGCTTTTTAAACCCTTCCACGTTGAGCTACACCTGCCAATATTCCCCTTTATATGAGATGGTTAAAGATATAGGCACTGTGTCCTCCACCATATCTGGTCACCCTGCTCATAAGTAAGTTCCATTCAACAAAGCCCCTGCCAACTTCAAATAAAATTTTGTTGCTTAGACCTTCTGCCCACTGTGTGCTTGAGCATAATGAATTCCTTCCTTTGCTCTGCTTATACTACTCAGTTTGAAAATAAATGATTGTCTCCTACCCGGCCTTCACAGGAAATGTCTGTGCTAAACTCTGTGTAGCCTTTCTAGGAATCCTCTCACTGACTCCTTAAACCCTTCATTCTTCAGGCAGTGAATGGAAGTAACAGAAGGGAGTGATTCATGCACTATTTTTTTAATATTTGTTTTTTGGGGTTGGTGCCATTATGGAAAATCCCCCCATTTTATTGTATTTCTGGTTATGCTACTGTGACATCAAGGCCTCCATATATGGTTGCTAGCAGGCAAAATGAACTATTCTCCCAGAAAACACTGGCTTACAGGCCTCATTTGCACTTTGGTCAAGCTCAGACTCTTGGTTGTGTGTTCTCTCTTCTCCCCTCACAATCACACATCCTGGAAGGAAACTGATATCTCTAGCTGAATGAAACTCAGTAATCCTGTCAGACGGTTTACCATTGTATCTGCAGTTTGTGATTGCTTTCCTGAATGCAGTCCCAGTAACTTCTGTATTTTGCACCAAAACATTAGATTGTATCTGTATTTTGCATTCTTAGGTAAACCTCACTTAAAGTTGCTAGACATCCTCTGGCACCAAAGGGCTAATATGCATTTTAACTGACACTGCTAGCCCTGTTTACCTGCATCCTGGTTGATTAAAAGGAATTCCCTTCATTCATACCCTAGTTACCTATTGATACATTAAAAGCGAACACCCTAAGTTACACATTTATCCCCAAAACATTCTGCTTACACGTAAGCAACTTTTCAATATCCTTAAATACTAAGAGGGTTTGACTAGCAAATGGTCACTCTCCTGAGTGCCCAAACATGGGGTCACTCTCCTGAGTGCCCTAACACGGGGTCACTCTCCGGGGTGTCCACACACGCTGCTCACATAAACTGCTGCTCACAGACCAGATGTCCAGACAGGTAGCTATACCTTGCGCTTTGAACTCTTTCTCTTCCCTCACCCTCCTTGTTCCCTTCTCTCCCCATCTTTAGCTAGCAGCTGGGGTTGGCAGAACAGGGACCCCTGAAATCCTTCCCTACCATTCTCTTTCTGATTTCTTCGGATGCACCAAATACACTCTCACAACACTGCACTCACCACTATAGGACACTCTGGTTAGGGCACTACAGTAGTCCTCTACTGATTTTTTTGGATATCTGTTTTGTGTCCCTTTTAATAAAACTGTAATCATTTATTGGAATATTTCTCTCAGTCTCTTCTTTAAATAAAGAGAATTTCTGCAGAACGCTGGTTCGCATCCAGTCAAAGTTCCCAGTGTTCCAATAGACCTGGTGTACTAATTCCCCTAAACAACTAAACCAGGCTCTTTTGGTAACAGCCCCTTAAGAAACTTTTTAAAAGAAACTCTGCATAACTCTAAGCAATTATCTATATCAGTGTTTCTCAGCATTTGCCCTCCACTGTACCACTTCACATGGTCCACCTATTCAAAGTATCACTGGAAGTAACTGAAGATAACATCACCAGTTACTTCTCCATTGAGAGACCAGATGTGATAGGACAGGCACCAGAAAGAGGCTCAGGGTGAATGGGAGGGCTTTTCTAAGCGCAGAAAAGCATGCTTTAGAGCTCTGCCCTCTGAGCCAAGCCTCCTACTGCTGTTTGGTGTGTCATGTTCCTGGTCTCACTGCTGGGTGGCAGGTGTCCAGAGGTCCCACTAGTACCACCAGATACCACCTCAAGCACCTCTGGTAGTACCCGTACCACTGGTTGAGAAACACTGATTTATATTCAAGTACCTCCATGGGCTGTGGGCTATCCCATTTTACAGGTCTATCAGCACCAAATCTAGAGTTCAGCATTATAGGAACAGATGAAAGATATCTGGTGCCTCAAGTTCTAATTCTTGATTCACAAGGACCTGGTAATTTAGAGTACTCACCCACTATATATTGAGAGGCCACTAGATATTGAGAGGGTATGTTTTGAAATCGCAAGGCAAAAAAAAAAATTATATGTACAGTTATGACAGTTATTTTCGAGATCATGTGTTTCATATGCTGAAATTGTGTGGAGAATGCTGAGAGTTCATTCCATTTTTTGCTGTGTGGAAATTTTCAGTGTTGGAAAAACTCAGTGGGGCTTGACTCAAGTCGAGTTGCAGAGTCACTGCCCCCAATGACTTGACATAATTTGCAGATGATGTGCAAATGTGATACAGACCAGAAGGTCAGGCAAGAGTAGGCAGAAAAATTAAGTCAACGTGTAGACAGCATAACAATTGGTTTTCAATGAAAGGTATTCCCCCCCCCCCCAATAAAAATAGTATGTAGTGGGTAGTGATTAGGGTGAGAACTAGGGCAGAGGCAAATAGCTAAACCTCTCCTACCTGTTTCCACTATGGTTTTATGCTGTTTTGGGCACCCTCCATTGTAGTGTTTAGAAAAAAATAAAAAACAAAGGGCAGTGTTACGAGTTTCTAATAATGTGTGATTTGGCCCTGAGATACCCCCTCAATCCCAAAATGTGAATAGACTATTAAACTATTAGACTAAGGTAGATTAATGCAGAGATTATAGAATATGCCACACAGCCAAATCCCAACTATCTTTTGAGTGCCAATGCAGCTGCAATGCAGCCTCAAGGTAAGGAAACAAACAAGACTCCATGACTGCTCCTCCCTCTGCAGGATGCAGCGCACGCAGATTGCTGGCCCAGCTACATCAGCTCTCGAAAGTTAGTTAGGATTGGGCTGACAGGAAGGGAAAGAACAAATAAAAGCTAACAGCACAAGCCTATATATGCTTACTCAGAAATAAGTCCCACTGTGTTCAATGGGACTTATTCCCAGGTGAGTATAGGATCACAACCTAGATGCCATTTCAAATGTATGACAATTCCTATACAAAAAACATTTCCGTGCATGAAGCAGCATGTATCCCATTTGAAAATCATATGAAACCATCTACATGGCTTTTCTGTATATATGTGCACTCTGTGTAGAAATTTACCAGGACCTTTCCAGGTATTACATTTTTAGCATAGTTAAATGTGCAGTTGTTACCTATATGCTATGCATTGTCCAAACATCTTCCTGCAAGGTTTTATTCCTTGTACTTGCATTTTCCAATACTAGTAGATACACTGTGTTTTGGATCTGCAGTATTACAGTACCCTCTCCAAAAAGTGGATTTATTACTGTCATGATTACTGTGTGCAATGTGGCTGTCTAGAGCAGTGAGTTTCAACCTTTTTCATCTAATGGCACACTGACAAGGCACTGAAATTGTCTAGGCACACCATCAGTTTTTTTGACAATTGACAAGGCACACTACACTGACAGCAAGAGCTCGCATTCCCCAGTGGCCCTACTAACAAATGATCCTCCCCCAAATTCCCTTGGCACACCTACAGACCATCTATGGCACACCAGTGTGCCATGGCACAGTGGTTGAAAATGGCTGGTCTAGTATCACAGGCTTGATACTTTAATGGATATTGCCTCTGATGTGAATGGTGATGACTGACACAAATGAAATATATTTAGGGCACAATCCTAACCCCTTATGTCAGTGATTTTCAGCTCTGAGGTAAGGGAACAAACATTCCCTTACTTTGAGGAGGCCCCTGTGAGTGACACTCAACTGCAGGATGCAGCACGTCCCATTGGCACTGCTATGCGAGTGCTGGAAAGCACTGACATAAGGGGTTAGGATTGCGCCCTTAATTAATTTTTGCTGCTTTAGAGACTGAGCATACCCCACTGAACACTAGCAATGCTTCACCCCAATTTTATGTACCCTTTGCTATTTTTTTTTACTGGAAATCCATGCCCTTCCATCTTCAGTGCTGCTATTTTTAAATGCCCAAATAGCAGTTTATTTATCCTTTTCCAGTTCTGCCATCCATTGCCAAAGGACAGACTATTGTATCATTAAAAAAGAACTAGTATGACTGTCACACAATGGTATACCGTATATTCATTCATCTTTTGGTTCAAAATTCAAAGCAAATCCCCCTCTTTGAAGATAGTTAGACTGAAATTTTTCAGAGCTCTGTCCTCAGCAAATCTTCTCTAAACTTTTATTCTAAAATGATCTTTCCCCCTAATTTTATATATCCCTCTTCCTATTTATTAATATATTATACATCTTCACAGTCTGAACAAATAGTTCTTTCAGATTGTAGCTGTGTCTGGCTAAAGCTTCACAGCAGTATATAATCCTCATTGTGTTCTACCATGTCATGAGTCTTAAAATATCATTTCTCCTTTTCTTGTAAAATTTATTATAAGCATTAACATTTTGCCCTTTGAACAAATCCTGTGTGTAAAATCATTCTTGAAAATATTAATGGCTTTGTAACAATCATTTATGTGCTTTAAAAAAATATCTAAGCACTTTCAGAACAGAGACTAAAGAAGAACTATGAAGCAAATTCAATGGTGATAAGTGTGTCAGGATCTTTTTTTAAATAAATAACTTAGGACTTCTTTGCTGGTTTGATCTGGTCAAGTAATGAATCATTAGTAACAGGCCTTTTCAGGAACAGTCAGTAAGTAATTTTAAGAATCTGAAGTCAAAAAGATCCACTTTGGGTGCTAAAACATAGCTTTGGCATGACAAAGTGTAGCCAGCAGGGGTTGCTACAGAACAGCAGCACCTATGACAGAACAGCAAGAGTAGCTGTATTAGAGCACCTTGATACATGAAGCTTATGTGAGTCACTATTGAGAGCTGTGTTTGCCATTACCCATGCTGCAGAAGAGAAAATGCGAGATGCATCTGTAATCCCAATGAGAATCCTGGCCAGTGTAATTCACTTTGCAAATCAATTGAAGCAGGAACTGCTTTTAAAGTTCATGTATGAAAATGCACGCTGAAGATTGGCTTATCCTAAGTACACTTCTATACTGTAGCGAGTCATGGACTCTTTGCTCACAACAGGAGAGGAAACTGAACGCTTTCCACATGCGCTGCCTCCGACGCATCCTCGGTATCACCTGGCAGGACAAAGTTCCAAACAACACAGTCCTGGAACGAGCTGGAATCCCTAGCATGTATGCACTGCTGAAACAGAGACGCCTATGTTGGTTTGGTCATGTCGTGAGAATGGATGATGGCTGGATCCCAAAGGATCTCCTCTATGGAGAACTTGTGCAGGGAAAGCGCCCTACAGGTAGATCACAGCTGCGATACAAGGACATCTGCAAGAGGGATCTGAAGGCCTTAGGAGTGGACCTCAACAAGTGGGAAACCCTGGCCTTTGAGTGGCCCGCATGGAGGCAGGCTGTGCAGCATGGCCTCTTCCAGTTTGAAGAGACACTTTGCCAACAGACTGAGGCAAAGAGGCAAAGAAGGAAGGCCCATAGCCAGGGAGACAGACCAGGGACAGACTGCACTTGCTCCCAGTGTGGAAGGGATTGTCACTCCCGAATTGGCCTTTTCAGCCACACTAGATGCTGTTCCAGAACCACCATTCAGAGCACGATACCATAGTCTTTTGAGACTGAAGGTTGCCAACTACTACAACTATTTTGGCTATCCGTTAATGTGTACTCCAAATGTACTACACATTTTAGCTTTTAGAGGATAGCTTAGTACAAAAAGCCCAACTCCAAGCAATGTGTAGATGAGAGCGATGGATAAAGATTTGTCTTGGAGTTGAAAACTGTGTTGGATGGCCTCATTACGCTGAATTGTAGAAAAATTAGCCAGAGTCTATGAAAAACATAAATAAATTCAAACAGCGTTATTAGTTTCCTTTAGAGAGGCCTGTATTGGCACAAAAAGATAAAAACAAACTCCAAAAAGATTTTAACAGTCAAGAAACAGAAAACATTTTCTTGCCCCAGTTCCTATCCTATCTCTTCCTTCCACAGGCTAGTAATAAACCCTCCCTAACGCTCAAGCTACTTTTTCCACAGCTGCTCTTCCATGGAGGGACATAGACCCACACCCCTGTCCGAAACCCATACAAAATGACCCAGGCTCTGGCACTTTCACAGGATCCAAGGAAATAAGACTAGCCCTGCCATGCTACAGAACAGAAAACGGAACTATGTCTGGTACTTTTTAAAAGTAAAAGCAATGGGTGATGTGCACCACCACTGACAGGCATGCACTACCTACTAAGAACTGGAAAATAAGAATTTTTTTTAAGCAGTTGCTGACATAACTGGACATCAATGCAGAGGAAGAGACAAGCCTTTCTTGTGTTGGCAACTTTTTGGGCTATATGTGTGTTCCTGTGTTCTGTTGGTTAAGCTCACAAATTTTCTTTAAAAAAAATTAAGTATGATTGCATGTTGCAAGGGCAGTGAGATTAAACATGTGCCCACACTTATTATCCCATGGAGCAGGAAAAATTCAGTACAGGGCTAACCTGGATATGTAAACCAGCCAAATATTATTTATTTGAAAAATATTTTCAAATATTATTTATTTGAATTTTTTTTTCAATTTTATATATTGAAAAAAATTATATCCTGCCTTTCCTATGCTGAAGCAAATGCCCATGGTGGCTTACAAAGATCCACACCAAAATGTACATAAAAACAATAAATAAGATCAGTAATAAGCAATAAGATCAGCAATAAATAAGATCAGTAATAAGAAACAATAAAACTAGCTAGACTTAGCTATTCCTGACATTTCCAACAAGCAGAAATGAAGTGAATGAAGCCTGTTTAATTTCTCCACATCAATTTGCTGCTTAGAACACACAACCTTTTCAGTTTTAGAAGCAAGTTAAAACCAAGTTGATAAATCAATGAAAAAGCACTTTCAGCTACTCAACTGGTTATGTACGGTTAAATGTAATAAAAGACAGTTCTGTTCATAGCGCTGCTGGAGAGAAAATGTTGTCAGGTTACGGCTTTCTCCTCTCTTGGCAACGTTTACCTGGACATGTTCCTATGTGACATTATGAAGCACATTGTGGTCTCTTTCTTTTTTCCTCATGTATGAATTCTGCTGAGATGGAAGAGAATGTGCAAGAGACATTGAATGCAGCTCCTGGCCCTTGCAGGCTTCGCATTCACGCTAGGAAGAAACGCTTTTAAAAGGAAACCAATTGTTACGCTTTGTGTGTAACAAAGGCACGTACAATCTCTGAATTCTCTGCATATATAAATGAAATAAAAATAAAAACTATGTAAGAAATGAATTTCCTTCATCTACACACCATTTGAAGGTCCACAAGCCCTATGATGAGTCTGTATTACCTTTGGCTACCCTCCCCATGGGATATAGAAAGAATATGTGAGGAGGAAAGCTGATGATACATGTTCTGAATGGAAAATATTCACTGAGGGTGAAGATGAAAGGACAGGTGTTGACTGAGGAGCCCTATAGGCTACTACTCTGTGGAAGATTTGGGGCTGGTCACACAAGTCTCTCTCTCAGCCTAGCTTAGGTTGGCATGAGACTAATGAGAGGAGGGACATTGGCACTACCTTGAGCTTAGAGAGAGAGGGTAAGAAACGTGTCAGAAAAGGCAAATAATGACGGGGGTCGTTGACCAGATACAATGGAGGACAGAGTGCGGATATCTTAACCATTGTATAGAAGAGAATGTTGGCAGATGCAGCTTTTAAAACCCTTTTATGCTGAGGTGACCTGCCAACATTCCCTCTTCTAAACAGTGGTGAAAGGTATAGGCACTCTGTCCGCCAATGTATCTGGTCGCCCTGGATGGGTGACCAGATGTAAAGGAGGAAAGAATGCCTAGATAGAAGAGAGGATTTTGGCAGGTATAGCTTTCTAAACCCTTCTATGTTGAGGTGCACCTGCCAAAATTCCCTTTTCTAAACTGTGGTTAAAGGTATAGGCACTCTGGGCACAAGCCTAACCAGGTCTACTCAGAAGTAAGTCCTATTTTGTTCAATGGGGCTTACTCTCAGGAAAGTGTGGTTAGGAGTGCAGCCTCTGTCGCCCTGGGAGGGGGTTACACACTGTGGGTGCAGTGTAGTGCTACTACTAGGTGGGTTATGCCAGCTTGACTGGGCTGCAGAAGAAGAAGGAGTGAGAAAGAGAGCGCATTCAGGCTGCAATCCTAGCCATACCTTCCTGGGAGTAAGTCTCGTTGAACCCAATGGGGCTTACTTCTGAGTAGGCACGCATAGGACTGGGTGCCTCCTCAGCCTCTCTCTGCCCCCCCCCCCCATTGGCTGCAGCCCAACAAGGGAGAGGTAGCAACAGTGTGAGGAGGCAGCCCAGGGAGTGGCTGGCGCGGAGTTCGCTGGCAGGGTTCGCGGCGCGTCAGGCAGGCAGGCTGCGGAGGGAGGAGTTAGAAGGGGGGCGTTAGGAGAAAAGGCAGCGCGCGCTCCAGGCAGCTCCCAGTCCGGCTGGCAGTAGTGGCTGCTGCTGGAAGCCGGGCTCGCCTGGCACCGGGGAAGAGAGACGCGCGAGAGGAGCGCCGCGCTCAGCAGAGTGTCTGCCTGCCTGGGACTCTCCCACGGGCAGCGTCCCGCGCTGGCAGCCGGACGCCGAGAGGGACAGAGCCCCTGGCCGCCCCGCCTCCTGCCCTCCCTTAGCCCAGGCTGTGGGAAGTTCCCCTTTGGAAAAGAGCGGGACGGGCGCGCGCCGCCGTGCGCCTTGTGGAGGGACTGGTGGCACGGACTGCGGGGCTCTCTCCACACGGGCTGGGGAGAGGGACTTGGCTCGTCTGAATGGATTCCTGGTGGGGGCTGGCTTGGCAAGGGCATCTTTCTGAAGATGGGAGGGAACTGAAGGAGGCCGCCTTGGGCTCTTTGGCTTCGTCTACTTTCTCTTCCACCTGCACAGAGCATGAGCGGAGAGGCGGCTGCTGCCACCGCTGTCTCCATGAACCAGACCGGGGGCTTCTCCTGGCCGGGCTCCAATGCCTCCTGGCCCTCCCCAGAGCAGCCCGGCAAGGAGCAGGGTGCCAACTTCTCCTTCGACATAGGCATCGAGAACTTCCTCACTCTGGTTGTCTTTGGCCTCATTTTCACCCTGGGCGTGCTGGGTAACTCACTGGTCATCACAGTGCTGGCCAGGAGCAAGTCGGGCAAGCCTCGCAGCACCACCAACATCTTCATCCTCAACTTGAGCATTGCCGACTTGGCCTACTTGCTCTTCTGCATCCCCTTCCAGTCTACGGTGTACATGTTGCCTGGCTGGGTGCTGGGCACCTTCATCTGCAAGTTTATCCACTACTTCTTCACTGTCTCCATGTTGGTCAGCATCTTCACCCTTTCAGCTATGTCTGTGGACCGCTATGTGGCCATTGTGCACTCCCAGCTGTCCTCATCCTTGCGAGTGCCCCGCAATGCACTTTTTGGTGTAGCGGTCATCTGGCTGCTGTCTATTGCCATGGCCTCACCTGTGGCTCACCACCAGTGCATTGTCTACCAGGAGATCATTAACCAGACTTTCTGCTGGGAAGTGTGGCCCAATCTTCATCACAAGAAAGTCTATGTGATCTGCACCTTTGTCTTTGGGTACCTGCTACCTTTGCTGCTCATCTCCTTCTGTTATGCTAAGGTGGGTGTAGGTATAAACTACAAACAGAGGTATATATGTGTGCAACAGCCACTTTCCCATGTATATAAGAAGGGGGTACAGCTCCAGAACACAAGGGTTTATGCTAACATAGATGAGTATGGACATTATACAATGCACATGTGTGCATGCATGCATGTCTGTGATAGAGGATTTCCACCTGCAGCACCCAAATAAGAAAGTGTGAAAGAGTGCTTAGCATGTCAGATTACAGTGAGCAATTTGTTTGATTGTATATGTACACAGTGTCCTAAATGAGTTGCAGTACATTTTATATGAAAATAAAATAGTTTTTTTTAATAATATTGAGCCAGAGCTCTGAGAAAGTGTTTCACTTACATAAATAGTGAAAGAGTGTGTGTAGAGTTACAGCATCTAAGTCAGGTTCAAAGCTAAAAATATAGTTATTCTATGTGCTCAACATGTAACAGGTGATTTAGGATTCATGGAGATGAGGGAAGTCAATGATGTTTACAAATACAGTAGGTATGTTTATTTTTGAGATAAATTTGTTTAGGGATACTATATCAAGATAAGGCATGAAAAATACAGGGTGTGACTTAGAACTAAAATGTCAAGGTTGTGGTTGCAACAAGGGTTTCACTGAATATGCACTAGTTCAGACAAATTTATATATCAGTCTCAAGAGATTATGAACATTGATCTGGAGTTATCTTCATGCATTACAAAATTTCATGGTTTATGTACCAAATCAAGTACGTTTAGTAGGTTACAACAATGGTATCTTTCCATTTTGGTCATGCAGGAGTCATCCACGTATTCTGTGGCAACTTACTCAGAGCATATTCATACCTGTTCCTGACATGGCTTCCAGATGAAACTTTTCATCTGATACTTTTCAAAGATAGGGTGCATATTTGCATTATTGAACTGTTTCTTATCTTGTGACAAAAAAAAAATATAACCCTTATCCAGACTTCTTTGTGACAGCATTGAGCTGTCCAGTATGCTGCTTTGTAGGATGATCTCCTATTGAAAACCTGAGTGTTGTAACAGTGGGGAATCACCTGCCATGAGATAGGAGGTTAGGTGTACTTCAGATCACCAGGACTGATATCCAGGTGCTGATTGCAATTCAAAGGGCCATCTGTGAATTGGAGTCTTTTACCAGATAGGGAATGATTGAGGGATTGTATTATTACTTATTATTAAGCATTATTAATACCAGTGGGAGTTTCCCTGTCCTTCAATGGAATATGGATTGTACTGGCAGAAAGCAATGAGCACCAGCTGGGCATTTGTGTCCCTAACACTGCATCACAGATATCTGAGAACTTTGCTATTGGCTTTAGTAATATCCCTACCAAGTAGAAAGCAATCACTGATGAAGTGATGCACATCCTGATTCACTGATTGAGATAGTGGGGGGGGGGGAACAAAGGTACTAGGAGTTGAAGAAATGCAATTATTTCATTAAAACTCCCTTCATTTTGACCAAAGGTCCACTTTTGTATTGCCATTGCTTGCACTCTTGAATGAAGAACAATTCACGCAGCTGTTTTGGTGGAATTTAGAACACAGATTGTCAACTAGTCAGTTGCCTTAATACATAAATTTATTATAATAATACATCTCTCTCAATGTGTGTAAATAATCCTTATCACCTAAGGCTATGTTGTAAAGAGCAATGGATTTTAGAACTGGTTTCTTCAACAGCAAGATTGTTCTGAAATAACTGTTACACCACAGCTTTTGTACAGAAACCCAAAGTTTCAAATAAACTGAAATCTTTGAATATTACATGCATGATTTGATATACCAATTATGTTAACCACAACAGGAATGTAAAGTTTTCACTTAACAGAGCCTGTCAGTCATTTAATTGTTGTGAGGATGGTTTCTCTTAACAGAAATCTCCATTTTTGTACAAAAGTGATGATAATAATAATAATAATAATAGTGCTAAACTGCAAAATAGAAACTATTGTAAGTTTTCATGGTTAGTGCTAAATATGTTTTGTTTTAATCATGTAGCCGTTGAAATTCTAATCTATGATATATACAAAAGATCCAGGATGAGTATCAACATTGACGGCCCACTAGATCGGGCTTTAGTGCTTGGCAGAACAAGCATTCCATCAGTGCTAAATGCTGCAAAAGCACTGTAAAGTGTTTTCCAGCTGTGTGCTCAGTAGCATGCTGTCAGGACCCCCCACATTATCTTCTCTCCTGCCACTGGCCAGAGCAGATAAGTCAGCAGGAGAGACAGGAGGGGATGGGGGAGGGTGAAATGAGAGTAGGGAGTGGCAAAACTGAACATAGAAGGCAGCAGCATAGCTAAGGCATCTGCTACCTAGATTCAGAGAAGATTTTGTACCACCCCCCCTCCCCCGCAACAAAATTAAAGTAAGTAAAAATTTCTGGTTAATTGGCCATAACTTTTGATAGAATAAGGATATTCCAATGTGGTTTCTTTAATTGCATTCATTATCTTTCCACTGATATATAACATTATGGTATTATTGGTACTTACCAAGGTTTTCACAATTTTGGCCACTAGTGTCAAGCTTGTTGCCCCCTAAAGCTTGCTGCCTGGTGTCATTGCCACCCCTGCACCCCACCCTTAGCTACACCACTGATGGAGGGTGTGTAATGGGGGGAGGCAGGCTGCAGAACAGAGTGGATCCAGCAGTGATGGTGTACAATGGATCCTATCCCCCTCTGCTATAGCCTCCCCATTCCCTTTCTCTCCTTGGACTTGCACTAGCAAAATTGTGCAGAGGGAAGCTTACAAAGGTGTAAGGAGTTTAACAGCCCAATCCTATTTTCCCCGGCACCCAGAGAAACAGTGGTGCTGAAATGGCCGCTGCTGTATCCTGTGGGTGCTGAGGCAGCCACTAGAGTCCCTTGGGGTAAGGGAGCATTTGCCCTCCTCCCGCCTTCCCCACACCTCAAAAGCTGATCCACCAGCTGGCAGAGAAGCTTACCACGGGCTGCTCCGGTGACAGGTCCTCCTGGTGCACCAACTGGCACTGGCCCAGCGCTGGCAGTCCTTGCTCCCTGAGTGCCACGAATGTGCTTTACAGCATGTTTGCAACACCCAAAGCCAGTGGTATGTGCATACCACTGGTGGTAAAGCCCATAGGATTGGACCTTAAATCCCTTTTTGTCTCTGAAGCCTCCCAATACAACTCCTCCCTATTAGATACAATACACCTGTTTCTGGTTCAACTGCACCAGCAGGGGGGAAAGGACAGGACTGGGCATGCAGCAGGACCCTATGCATGTTTATTCAAAGGAATGGCTGTGACTCAGTAGTAGAGCATCTCTAGGTAGAGCAGAGGAAAACTGCTATCTGACAGCCCAATCCTATCCACACTTTCCTGGGAATAAGCCCCATTAACTCAAATGGGACTTACTTCTGAGTAGACATGCATAGGATTGGGCTGTGAAACACTGGATAGCCACTTCCAGTCTGTGGTGATAGGGCTGATCTAGAGGGGCAACCTTAATTACAGAGGATGTATTAAAACAAAGCTAGCATACAAGCACTGTCCTGCTTTTATTCTATCAACAAATTCCTTGTCCAAACAGAAAAATATTGCAGTAAAGGCATAACACCCATTGATAAAAGATTGGCATGATATACTGACTAGTGTAACTACTCTAAGTTTAGCTGCCTGTGCAAGAAATTGAGGGCACAATCCTAACCAGGTCTACTCAGAAGTAAGTCCTATCGTGTTCAATGGGACTTACTCCCAGGAAAGTGAGGTTAGGACTGCAGCCTGAGGGCCCAATCCTATCCAATTTTCCAGTGCTGGTGTAGCTGTGCCAATGGGGCATGCACTGCATCTTGTTGTAAGGCAGCAGTCACAGAAGCCTCCTTAAGGTATGGGAACATTAGTTCCCTTACTTGGGGCTGCATTGCGGCTGCACCGGTGCTGGAAAATTTGATAGGATTGGGCCCTTACTGTTTTAATTCTAATTCACAGCCAAATCCTAAATAAATCTCCCCCCTGCAAAGCAGATGCTTCAACACAGTGTGTGCTTCATACAGGGGTGGGGAGGGTAGGATCTGGAGATCTCTTCAAGGAAAGGGAACTTTTGTTCTCTTACCTTGGGTTAAGACTTCAAGGCAGGGGGAGGGCAGGCAGCAGGTGGGGAGCAGGCGGCGGCATCATGACCTGGCCATTATGCCTGATCAGGACCCCATTCCCATGTGTCTCCGGAGGCTATGGCTCTCCCTGGGGTAAGGGGAAATGCTTCCCCTTGCCCATGGTTGAGCCACTGGCTGCCTGAAACTTGCACTGGATTCAGCGCAGGCCAGCATGCCTTCCAGTGGGTCTCTTAGGCTGGTGGATTCCCCTCCTTTTATCTGAATGGTGAGTGGTGGTAGATGTTTCTATTTTTCTCATATATCCACTACCATATCCATTACCAAGGAATGAGTAGGAGTGCTGTTTTGCCAGATTCCAAGGCCAAGCTCTACCTGGAGAATTATGCCTACTTTAAGCAAATTAGCTCCCCTTCTTTCCCCCAACAAATGACCCTGGTTCTGCCCTGCAGTCCTGCTGGACCCCACCTCCAGGGTAGCTCGCCTGTTCAACCTGCAGAGGTCCTCTCTCCTGCCAGCAGCCTGCTACCACTACAGCAGCCCCTTGGTCCTCAGCAGGTCTTGGGCACAGCAGCCACACACCAAACTCCAGTATCCCCAGCAGTCTGTTCCAGCAGTCCATTAGTCACAAAGTCAGAGTATCCAGGGCAAAGTCCATCAATAAGCCAAGTCACAGTCAGATTCCAAAGTCACTAAGCCCGCCCAGTCAGTCTCCTATCTCCAACCTGCAATCCTTCTACAACCCACACCAAACTCTCCCTTCAGCAGGTGCTTTTATGCCTGAAAGCCTTATTGCCTTCAGTGGCTGCAGCTGTGCAACACACCCTTTGTTGAAAGCCCAGGCCTTAACTCTTAAAGGGGCCACTGCAGACACCACATTCTACCTCCTCACCAGATCTTCCTCTATTCCACTACAAGTGCCCACACAGTCAGTGGTTACTACGTACTTGCTATGTGACCCCAGACCTTCATTGGGAGGCCAGGGCAAATGTTAATGCTGGGCCTCCTGAGACACTTGATCCCTGGCAACAGCCCAAGTTGTGCTGATGTGTTGATTCCAGCCCTGCTTACTGGTTGCAAAAATAATAAAATATCACTAATCATAGTAACACCTTTAAAATAATTTGCTGCAGTATAGATAATACGTTTTGGTTTACACATGCCACTAATTAATGTTCCTGTCAGTGCTAGTAAGTAGGAATTAATTTTTCCTCAGCCTGATCAGTAGGAAATTCTCATAAGAGAGAAATTTCTCATAAGAAAGCTCTAGATATGTTAACACATGGAGGCTCAATTCTAACCAACTTTCCAGTGCCAATGCAGCCACAAGGTAATGGAACAAATATTCCTTTACCTTGAGGAGGCTTCCTTGACTGCCCCCCCCAACACAGCAGGATGCAGCACACACCCTGTTCACACAACTGCATCAGTACTGGAAAGTTGGATAGCATTGGGTGCAGAGTGGCCCAAGAAGTAATGAGAGATGTCTGCAACGACACTCTCCCTGCAGATACAGTGCCTCTGGTAATATGGAAAATTTACTGAACAACCATCCAAGAGAGCTGTTTGATGCTAATTAAATGATAAAAGAATCAATGCTCCCCTGACAGGAAATTCAGAACATTCTAAATTTCTGTGAAATAATGTTTAATAATCTTTCTATTAAAAGTCCTGTTAAATAATGTTTGCAATTAACATAAAATTTAAACCTAAAAATTTATGCGAAGGGGCTAAGTTTACTTCCTACAACATAACTAAATCAGACTGCACTAAAATATATATTTACACTGTTTTTAAATATCACTTTGGCAGGTTCCAGTTTCAATTCTAATTACACTTTGGCAAGTTTTGAGGTTAGAAGAAAGCATAGGAGTGTAAAAGTCAAACTTCTGGACAAAAGACAGAAGGAGGCTAGTGGAGGTTTGCTCCAAGAAGTAAAGTTAAGGCAACCTTTCCAATTTTAACCAGATAATTGAAAATATGAAATATGCCCCCATACCATGTGTAATCTAGAAGCATAGCAAGTTTCCCTTATTGAGCGCTGAGAAGGGTTTCTAAAAATTCAGTTCCATAATCTTTCTAATTCAGCTCTGCCACGATGGGCTAAGAGTTTTGCATCATATAGCTCTGATTAGTTATAGCCCAAATCCTAACCAACTTTCCAGCACTGGCATAGCGGTTCAAATGGGACGTGTGCTGCATCCTGCAATTGAGTGGCACTCACAGAGGCCTCCTCAAAGTAAGGGAATGCTTGTTACCTTACCTTAGAGCTGCATTGCCCTTATGTCAGTGCTGGAAAGCGGGTTAGGACAGCTCTCTATGTTAGGGAGGGGGAAGATTTGTTTTCCCTTCTTGAGCTTTCAGGACGTTAATGGGATTGCTTCAAATCGATTAGAGGTGTGCGTGCATGCTAGTTGCCAGATCAGAGAACTGAATGCTCTCATAGCAGTATGTTCTCACCAGCTCTGTTATCAACCATCTAGGAATGGAACTGAGGCCTTTTACCAATGACTGCTTTCCTTATGACTGACTCCCTATACCTTGTTTTAGCAGCTTGTTTTCCATGGCCAAAGTACAGTATCTCATGTCTACTTGGGCAAAAGAAGAAAAAAAATACCATGAAAACCATTTACATGAACCAGAACAGATAGTTTGGATCAGGGCTGGTCTTCAGGCATATTTGGCTGATTCAGTGAAATTGGGCCCCACACTTTGAAGGAGCTCCATGCCACCACCCCAGAATGGAATTGCCCATGCGGAGGCACAGGGTGAGAGGCCCTGTGTGAGTGCTCTGCATTGGGCCCTGCTGCTCCTGATGCTGGCTCTGGTTTGGGTTGATAGTGAAGATTGTTCTAACAATATCCTTTGCAAATTGTTCAGCATGGACCACAGTACACATAGATGTCAGAATATGTAGCACTGCAGTCCAAGCCTAACCAAGATGCAGTTGCAGTGCAGCCCCGAGGCAAGGGAACAAACATTTCCTTACCTTGAGGAGGCTTCCATGACTGCCCCCCCCGCCCCACAGAATGCTGCACATGCTCCACTCTCACCGATACATCTGCACCGGAAGTTTGGTTAGGATTAGGCTGTTAATAAAACAATTTGCAATTAAGGAATGTATGATAAAGCTTTGTTCATAATTATAACATAAGAGTCAAAAGTAGTCTTCTGTGGGAAATAAATGACCACTCCTTAACCTCCCTGAGTGACACCCAACTGCAGGATGCAGCACACGTCCCATTGGCACCACTATGCCAGTGCTGGAAAGCACTGACATAAGGGGTTAGGATTGACCCTAAATGTGATAGTTTATGTCAATTGTCTGGGGATGGAAAACAAGCCCTAAACCCAGAGGCATGTGTTGCCAGGTAGCAACAGACTATAATGTTGATGTGTACAGGGAACACACATGTGCGCACCCATATGTGGTGGTCAGAGGCTTCACTAGGGTTTGTATCACCTGGTGCAAGACCTCATTCCATCACTCCCATGATGGACCTTCTCCTGTACCAGAGCATACAGAATAAATTAAAACATCATTTGCCCACCCTAAATGCAGTGGCATCACTAGGTTTGGTGTAAACAAAAGGTGTGATTCTTCTCCATGACTATGCACATGCTTACACAGAGGCAACTTCAGGGCTTCAAAACACCTCCAGCACTTCGCAGGGCCTCCCAGTGCCTTATAAGGCAATAAAAACATCACTTCCTTTTTCACAGAGAAACTAGAAGCAGCTTTTTTTTTTTTTTTTTTTTTTGCTGGGCTTAGAGGACTCTGAGTTCTGGAGGGTGTGTGTATGTGTGTGGACTTTCTCCCTGGAGAGCTAACAGCAATTAAAATGCATAAAATATACATAAAAAACTATAAACAGCAGTTAACTAATTACTAAAAAAAGCTGAGTAGACCCAGATCTTAGTAGAACCATAGTGGCTGCTGGGACTCAATGCAAGGTAAGGAAACTAATATTCTCTGACCTTGAGGAGACTTCCAGCTGCCTCCCTGCCCCCATGGAATACAGCAGTAGCCATTTCAATGGTGCTGTACGGTGGCATGGGCAGCCCCATTAGGACACAGAGCTTCTAGTGATATATCTACAGATTTATCTACAGAGTTCTCACCTATCAAATGTTTATGCCTAATAAAGGTTTTGTTGACTACAGATTTATCTACCTTTGATATTTTAAAATTCTATGAAAATGTAAAGCTAATAAAATCTGTTCTCTTCGCTCTCAAGAAAGGATAAAAGTGAATCTGTTAATAAGAAGTACATACAAAGTAGCATCAGTGATACTTTTTTGTGAGAACCTCTTTCCCCCTGAACTGCATGAGAATAGAGAGTAAATGGATGGAAAGGCTGGATAAGTAGAAAATTAACACAGTAATGCTACTAAATCTCTGGAGGCTGCTTTAAAGCACCGTTCCTTAATTTCTGCTATTGTCTATAATTCAATGCATCATTATTATAGCCTTAGAAAGACAGTTCAATGAAGGCTTCTTTTATGCCATCTAAAATAATTTAGTCGTCTGTCTTTCTGTTCTGTTTCTATTCTACTGAACATACTGAATTTATTTTACACAATAGGTGGATATGATAAGTAGTAGTGTTTATTTTCATCAGCAGCAGTCAATTACCAGATTTTCTCCTAATAATAAGTTGTCATCTTGATTCAGCATCTCATAGGATTGGGTTACAGTGTCGCATAAGTTTAAGATTTGACTCAATCAACTAGGGGTTGTAAAAAACAGAGTACCTGAACATGCAAAATTACCTTGATCTCACCACCACCAAGTAACTACAGCCACCTTTGCAATTAGAAATCCAGACCTCTAGGACCAGCTTTTGGGCAGATTGGAACACTTTATTCTCTCTTTTCAGAGAGGATGTTGTGGATGCCAGAACCAGAATGCCCCCCTCTTTCTTTTTGCACCAGTTGAAAGAGGGAGATGGAGCTACTACAGTCTCCCCTCCTGCTGGACTCAAATGGCTCTAAATTAGTAAATGAACTCCTTGCCACAAACCCAAGCCTCTGCCCATTTCTAGATTAATTTGCAGCACAATCCAGACCTGGTGATGGGCATGTGCATGTTTCCTGTGCAGACCTGGGAGTTTCACAAACATGCTGTAAACATGTTTGCAATTACTCTGGAGCTGGCTGGCCTGACACAGAGGACTACACTGGCTCCTGGACGCTGGCTCCAGGCACAAAAGGGGTATGTTTGCACCTGCCCAGGCAGGCTGGCTTAGGGGGTGGAAGATGGAGGGTAGTACAAGGGTAAGGAGGGTGCATTTCTGGGTGGCAGTGAGAGGGCAGGGTGCTGGGCAGCTGGGAGGATGGTGGAACTGACTACGGCACTGCAAGCCAAATCCTAACTCCCCTTCCAGTCAGCCCGGCATATGCCAACTAGCCCTATAGGGGTGACTGGGGGCTGACATGGAGTAAGGGGATATGCCCTTACTCCAAGTTGCGCTCCAGCAAGCACCTACCTTGTGTTGGATACAGCACAGGCCACTCGGCATGCCTTTTCCAGCGCAAGTTAGGATTGTCTGCCCAGGTATTTCCAGTGGCAAGGAGGGCAATGCTGCATGGTCCTACTTTGATAAACCTACTTAGGTAGCTGCTTTAGAAGTGGCATCAACAACTATTCTTGAGCACTGTGACTAAAGTTGTTTCTTTGAATTTGAATGTTTACAGTGGTGTTCCCACAGGGGGAGAAGCACTAAGTTTTGCAAGACAATTAATCATGCCCTGTAAGCTGCCTCTCCCCCTCACCAGTGAAGCCATTCCAAGTGGTGAAAGCAATAGAGAGGCATCTCCTCTGCATTGCTCTCATCACTTCAAATGGCTCTGATGGTAAGGAGAGGGGCAGTTTACAGGCCATGATGAGGCACCTTGCAAAACCTAGTGCTTTGCTCCCCTCTGGGAATGCCACCACCTGTTTATCTACATGTGCAACTGTCCCGTCCAAATATTGCAACTCCCTTCTAATGCCCACTTTTTGGCTAATTAACACCCTCCTTTTCCAAGAACAACAGCTGTGATGTGTGCAAAGAAATGCAGAACTTATTAGTTGAGCAATTAACAAGAACCAAAACGTTTGCCCGAGTTGCACTAAAGAGGCTCCAGGTACTAGCAGAGAGCGTCTATCCAGAATCGCAGTGCGGATTCCGAGCCCACAGGTCCACCACTGATATGGTATTCTCCCTTAGACAACTGCAGGAGAAATGCAGGGAACAACGACAGCCACTCTTTATAGCCTTCATAGATCTCACAAAGGCTTTCGACCTGGTCAGCAGGGACAGCCTCTTCAAGATTCTCCCCAAGATCAGATGTCCACCCAGGCTCCTCAGCATCATCAGGTCTTTCCAAAAGGACATGAAGGGCACTGTTGTCTTTGATAGCTCCACATCAGACCCTTTTGACATCCGAAGCGGAGTGAAGCAGGGCTGTGTTCTTGCACCAACCTTGTTTGGGATTTTCTTCGCTGTCCTGCTGAAGCAGGCCTTTGGAACTGCAACAGAAGGCATCTATCTCCGGACCAGATCAGACGGAAAGCATGCAAGCAGCTCCTCCCCTCCCCTTTGGAGCCATGTGGGCAGGGGTGAGGAGAATGGCGAGGTAGGAGCCACTTGCACTCTGCAGGTGCAAAACTTAGTGCACCACCCCACCTGTAGCCAGCCACCTGCTCAGGGGCTCCAGGAGTCTTACTGATCCTTCACAAGGGGAACCTCTTCCAGGGCTCCAGGTCTATTTCCCTGTTTTGAGCCTTTTGGCAGCTCAGGGCAAAGGAGGCAAAGGTGTGTGCTACTTTCAGTTTCCTTCCCACCCCATTCTCTGTGAGACAAATCTGCAGATAAAAAAATCTGTGGATAAACAGGCTGCACCTGTATACCAGATATTGTTAAATGACCTACTATGTGAAGGGTTGATTAAACACTTAAAAAAAGCCCATAAGCTAAATGAGACACAAACATAGGAAAAAACGATAAACTGTGTGTGAAATGCAAGAAATTTCATCTGTGGCATTTCTATGCAAGTGTCTGTATATATTTCAGGTTGACACAGAAATAGCAATCTGTACCATTTCATGGCCTTTTGGCTAGATTCTATACATTTTTTTCTATAATATGCAAGCTCACTTCTCAAGAAATTCAATTGGGGCAGATTATTTTCAACATGAAATTGTTTACTGCACACATCCAAATATAAGAGATTGTGAGTTGTTCTTTAAATTATTATATTTACTTCTTTAATTGAACTTACTACTGGTGGTGCTTTATGTATTGGATTTTGCAGCATATATGCCTCTTGTTATTTTTCTCTTTTTTCCAATTTGGACCCCATCATAGTCTCCTACATCCCATTTTGAGCTTAGTGAGAATGGTATAATTGGTAGTTTGGCAGCTATATCTTACACCTGTATACAATTTGGCCTTTATTGTACTTTTGTTATTTCTAGGAGATGTAAAAAAGGAATATGTTTGTTCACAATACTCTCAGAAGGGCACCATCATTTATAAGCAGGCCTTAGAGAGCGATTTTTTAAAGCCACCCATAATTCTGATTATAAAAGCATATGTATTAACATAACACTTGCATTTAAGAAGCATTGTAAGGCCCATCAGTCATCTTCTGGGAATTTTCTCACAGGCTGCTGTTGAACTAAAAACAAATGATCTCAACCACAGCTGGCTACTCTGAAAAGCACATTATGTAGTGTTTTCTCCAGAAACTCAAGGTTCATACTTACCTCTTATCTGTATCAGCTTCCAATTAGTTGGTTGTACCTGTGTGATAAAACACTTTCAAGTGATGAGAACCCAGATAATAGTCGTGCTGCTGTTGGATGCTTCAGTCTCGGCATCCTTCAGTCTCGGAAGACTGTTGGCATCCTGTTGGCATCCTTCAGTCTCGGAAGACTATGGTATCGCGCTCTGAATGGTGGTTCTGGAACAGAGTGTCCTGTCCAGTGCGCGAAGCCTGGGTAAAGTAGATATGGAGGATAGACTGTTTCCCATGCAGCAAATCCCCCTCTCCACATCGCTGAAATGGTCCAGTGGAAAGGCAGAGGCCAATACGGTTGGTTCCAGCGGCGTCGCAGGAGTTGCCAGAACGTGACTGTGTTCAGCCATGAACTGCCTCAGGGATTCCAGCTCCGGATTTTGCCTCGAGGTTGACTCCTGAAGCCTTTTCCATAACTGAATGTAGCCACAAGGCAGTGGAGGTTTGGGATCAGAGTTTTCTTTCTCTCAGATGAGCTGCCTTCCCAGGCTAATGAACCCGTGGCTGTTTAGTCACCTCTTATGACAAGTACAGTCAAACTGAGGGCCTATTCTTATCCCCAGCCCCCAGGAGATAGTCATGCATAGTTTACATTTTCAGTAACATGTATCACTCTGTTGCCAGTCTGGGTTTTTTTGTTTGTTTTTGCTAGTTAGCATTGATTTTATCTGAAAAATCAGTTGAAGTAAACACATAGCCTAGTGGTTCCCAAACTGTACTTCCTCTTCACTCCCTTCTTCCTTTTCAAATCCAGGAATAGGAGAGATGGAGGTGACTGGCATGCTGCCAGGTAAGGGGTTGGTCTTTGGCACATTCTCTCTGGCGCTACGAGGGATCCACTCAGGAAGGTGGTATATAAAAATATGATATATCCTAACCATAAAATATCAAAACCCTTCAAAATGATTTCAGATATCTGAAATCAGATATTTCAGATATACAGCTTTGAGGGACTGTAGTTATTCTTGAGGCATAGAGATTAAGGGAAACTTTTTTTTTTTTTTTTTGGAACCAGCCAATGAAATTCTGCACCATTCATGCAGCACAATCCTGTCTTGTGGTGAAACAGGCAGGCCAGGAGGCCTGCGCTGTATCCAGTGTGTCAGGGTCCCCCTGACTTAACTGGGGGAAACCTAGAGGGAACAGGTTTGTAGGGCAAGAGGGGAACTCAAGGCAAGGAGGATACAAGCTCCAAGGCCAGGAGGAGGAGGAGGGAACACCAGGCTCCAGCCTTTTGGCCATCATAAGCAGTGAGAAGGGGGGCTAGGAGAAGCCAGTCAGCCTTTTAACCCTCCCATGGAGGAAGGGGCAGGGCCTGGAGGGGCTGGTCATGTGCATATCCCAGCTGGGCCAAGGATAAAGGCAGTCAGGGTCAGGAGGGAGCAGAACCTAGCCTGCCCGTGAACCAAAGACTGGCCAGGAGCCAAAAAGCCTTAGCAGCTGGGGAAGAAGGGCCCAGGTGATACAACCCCCCTTCTCCCCACATTCTCTGCTGAGGCCCTGGTGGCTGGGCTGTTGCTCTGGGAGACAGAACCTCCAGTACCTTACCGCTGCCTCTTGCAGATACGAGGGTCCCTCCTCAAGCCAAGACCCCACACAGTGCAAGATAGGGCCCCAAAGTGGCTCAGCCAGAGGAAAGGGGAAACTCTTTCCCTTACCCCTGAGTAAGCCACCACAGCCCCAATGGTCTCCTTGGACTTGCGCCACCTCCAGAAGTATAAGAGCTGGATCCCAGCCCCACCTCGTGCTGCCTGATCACCCTGCTCCATCCCCAAGTCAGTGCAGAGGCTGGATTCAACCAACTCTAGAGGAGGTGCAAACATACTTTACGGCAGCCCAAGGGTGACTCTGGATTGTGCCCTTAGTTACTGAAATACTTCATATTAATTTTTAGACCGGGACAATTTTGGACCCAATCCTATGCCTGGGTAGTGCCGCTCTTGCACATACTGCCCAGGTAACGGCTGTTGTGAAAGTGCCACAAGGCACTTCTCTGTAGCTAGGAGAGGGAGCAAGCAGGCAGAGAGGCCAGTGCCAGTTGACACATGGTCTCTGTGCTGCTCAGATGGACAGATGGCAGGAAGGCATTCTGGGATGGGGAGAGGGTGGGGGAAGGGGGAGAGGGGCTGGCTCTGGGAGCGGAAGGGTGGCCCAGGATGGTTCAGGCCTGGGATGGGGATGGCAGCAGAGACTGCCATAGAATCCTACATCCCCCCTCCATGCCTGAAAGCCCTACACAGGTTACTCAAATCTGCACCAGCGATCTAAGTAGTCCTATAGGGGCTACCTGGTCCCAGCACAGGGTAAGGGAACTGGTGTTCCTTTATCTTGATTAGACCTCCAGCTGCTTCCTGGGCACTGCAGGATACAGCAGTGACTGTTTTTGTACTGCTGTACCGCGGCATTGGCAGCCAGGATAGGATTGGGCTATTTGTCATTATATATCTGTACTTAAAAGTACTTGGTAATGTGGTATCCAATCTCAAATTCATAACTGATACATCTTGTTCTGTTATTATAATTTTAACATCAAAAAATTGTACTACAAAAATAGAAGCAATCATTAGTGTCAAATGACTTAAAATAGCAGTCTTAAAAATATCGTAGTTTCATCCTGTTCATTCATTGGAAGAACAGAAAAGGCTCCCATGTGACAGCGGCTCCATGCCATGATTATAATGTGCAATAGACAGTCAACACATGAATCACAGCATTCATGTAGTGCTTTTACGCTAGTGCCAACAGCCATGGGGAATGTGTACAGCCAGTATGTAAACTCTCTATATGATTGGGCCAATCCACCTGGTGGGCTGCAATCAAGTTACAGCTGGTACATGCAGTCATTGCCAGGGGAAAATTTTTCTGGCAGCTGTTGTGTAGTTGCTGTAATGGTATGAAATTAGCAGCAGCATTGATGCAGTGGCTTTGCCTTGGAATATTTGTCTACCTCTGATTAGTAATATAATTATTTAGAAAAAAGTCTCATAAATTGCAATAGATTCTATTGTAAAAAGTTAGCAGAGGATCACAGGCTATGTGCTTCATATTTTGAATACAGGTTGAGTCTTGGTATTCGCGAGGATTCCATTCCCAGAACTCACATGGATAGCAAAAATCACATTAAAACAAATCCATTAAAAAACTGTCCCTTTGCTAGGTGATTTAAAAACAGCCTTGCTGACCTTTGTGATGTCAGAAAGAGTTATTAGGCAGACAATCCATCAATCGGTCTCTCTCTAGGTCAGCCATTTTCAACCACTGTGCCGTGGCACACTGGTGTGCTGCGAGTGGTCCACAGCTGTGCCACAGGAATTTGGGGGAAGATCATTTATTAATAGGGCCAATGGGAGATTGGCAGCATGGTGTGCCTTGTCAATTGTCAAAAACCTGGTGGTGTGCCTTGACCATTTTAGTGCCTTGTCAGTGTGCAGTGAGATGAAAAAGGTTGAAAATCACTGCTCTAGGTGATTAGAAAGGCTTCACTCAGAGCCAGTGACCTCTCCCTTCACCCAGAATGCTAAGAAAGCACTTTCTTTCACATGCTCAGGGGGAAGGGAGGAGTGCCTTGCCTTAGAGTGAAGCTATTCCAAGTGCCTGGAGAATGATTGATGGATTGTCAGCCAGCTGCCCTCTCGCATTAACGAGGCTATTGTTAAAGGATTTTTTTCCTTTAATTTAAAGGGCACTTCTCATTGCATTGAGATAAAACTGAAGGTAAAAAAATCCATGGATAATTAGGTTATACCTGTACATGCAATGAAAAGTTATATGTTCAGCTGTTAGAACTTGCATTTAATGAAATATGTTATATTTTTCTTCATTCAATTCAACTAGCTGTTACACAGTTTTGAGAAGACTTTGTTACATATAATACAGTGGAAGTTGCAAATTTGTCTTTTTCAGGTCCTCAATCATCTGCGTAAAAAACTGAGGAACATATCAAAGAAATCTGAAGCATCCAAGAAAAAGGTGAGTATTGTTGATGTATAATGATGAAATACAGTATGATTTTTAGAAGGATTCATTGGAGCGCAGTATTCTGGCTGCTGTTGTATGTGCATCTTCATGAATCCATACCACTGAAAATTTGGTTCTTTTGGACCTTTGGCTTTCATTTGTCCCTGCTTGTTCCTGTGCCTGCTCTTTGCATATTCACAAAAACACAGTACAAAACAATCAACGAGAGATACAAGAAGGTACTGTACAAGCAAAAGGTGATAGCCCTTACTCATGGGTAGATCTTCTGGGTAGGTGGTCCAGTTGCCACTTATCATACTCGGCCAGGCCAGGATACCTACTTGCTGAAAGATAGGTGCTTTAACCTTCTACTTGAAACAGCAGCCTGGGATGTTTACCAATGAGCAAGTCTAGTCACATGTTGTGCCTGGCCTCTTGAATAGTCAACTCCCAAAGGCCTCAGACTCTTGAAAGGTTATGTGAAAGTTATGCAGCAGATGTCTGTTGGAGTGACTGGGCTGATTTCTCCTGAGGCATAGATTGACCAGAACTAGTCAGTACTCAGATAAGTTCTGCCTGGTTCATTTTTTTTTGTTTTTTTTGTTTTTGAAATTGTTTTATGCACTTTTCCTCAAGGTTATAAGCAATAAACACTTGAATTACTAGAAGAGGTCTGCTTTTTGCTGCTTTTTTTTTTTTTTACACAGTAAATAAGCAAGCATAAGATGCTGCTTCAGGTAGCAGGCAGGGAAGTCTGTCCACAAGTACATAATTTACTCATGAGTAAATGCCAAAGGTTATCAAGAGGCAGGCTGGAGTGTGATGTATCATGTTTATAATGTATAAATACCACAAATAAGATGTTAGAAATGTGTTTCATATTTGCTGGAATTGTATTTCATGCACTGTTATTTTCTAAGGAGTGAATCGTAGAGCAGTTCCATGAAACAAACAAGTCCAACATGGTGTTTCCTTGGTTGCAAATTGCAATAGTGCTATACAGGTTTCTGAGATATAATGGGATAAAATGTTGCAAAGGATTTTTTCAGGCTATTATGTAAAATTACCCCTACTGAAGGAATCATCTATCATAAGTATGATAGGTTGAAGAGGCAGAGGATCAAATATGTCATCAGTTACATCTGTGGTTACCTAAGTGTTATTTACAAGTCTTGTGATAGTCCAAGACAGAAAAAACCCCATATTGAGAAGTGTGATGTAATTATAAGCTAGAAACTATGGCTGCTTTACACCTCAGTCCTAATGAAATCCCCACCGTCCCCGCCCCTCCCTCCACTGATGCAGCCATGCCAGTTGAATGCACACTGTATTCTACGGGAGGGGGGCAGTTTCAAGGTTTCTTCAAAGACACTTTTGTTCCCTTATCCCAGGGCAAGCCTCTGCTACTCCATTGGGTCTCCTCAGATCTGCACCAGTTATTTTGGTGGTACTAGTCTGAAGAGAGTAAGGGGAAGGGGAAGGGAATGGGATTATGATCTGGCACACACCTGAGCTGCCAAGATCTACCCCTCCCTCTTCTGTTCCAACACCTGCCCACCCCCTGCCCAATCAGTAAGTTCCCCCATCCCCCCACCCTGTCCTGCTCACTCCCAGCTGCTCCCTGCCCCCAATGCTGGGTTACCTTGTCTGCCAGACATCACTGGCAAGGGCAGTGGGCCTCCAACATCACCACCGTTTGCAGCAGCAGACTCAAAAAGGTTGCTGGCAGGATACTGAGTGTTCCACCTTATAGCCATTGATGACAGTGCAACTTTGTTCCACTGTCATAGATGTCAGCACGGTCCTACATTGGATTGTGCTGCTAGTTGGATTCATGAACAGAATGAGTTGTTTTTGACCAATGTCAGAAAAATGGTCCCACAAAACTCCCTTTTCCTGTTTATTTCTTCTAGCTGAAAAAATATATGAAAGGTACAAATTATCATCCTTCAGGTTTGGAATAATTTTATTTCTAATCAGTCTGACTTCATTCTGACAAAAACTAAAGTAAATTCACATATCCTAAAATTAGTTCTAAGTGTGGAGTGACTCTTAATGTATAGCACAGATTGTCCGATTGCTTTGTCGCACTAGCTAAAATTTCAGTATATAGGGACATACAATACTTTCCAATTAACTTATTCCATCCTGACAATCAATCAATCCATGTGCTTAACATACTTCAAACCACCTTCTAGCTTCACTAGAAGAAGTATCAAAGTACCGGACAATCATGCATAATTTAAAACAACAATTCAAACTGTGATCAAATCAGATGCAAGCGGACAAAAACACAGGCAACGGAGAAGCAGTAAAAACCAGAGAAGTCAAGAAAAGGCTAGCTGAAACAAAAAGTCTTAACTGCCTCCTTTAAAGCAGCAATATAAAATGAACTTTAAAGGAGGTAAGTATAAGGGCCAGTCAGGTCTCCAGGGAGAAGGAAATTCCAAATTGGAGTCATTGTTAGAGCCTGATGCTATCCGCTACCAGTGCATTCAGCTTGGAGGGGACGTCATGGTGGACTCCTCTGGGTAAGAGAACATTCATTTCCTTACCAGGGAATAAGCCTTCACAGTATGGATGGGTCTGCTACTACTATGCAAATTCACTGGTGTAGATCCACATGAATCTGCACCGTGGAATTGGATCTGAGAAGGGAGCTAGGATTTGGTGGCTGCCACTACTGCCAAACCCACCCCCTTTGTGGACCACCAATCCACTATACCACCACCCCATTGCCGCCATGTTCTGCCGTCCCTTGTACCTGTCGCCACCTCATTCTGCCCTCACCTTCCTGTTCAACCCTTCCCCCATCCCGTCTTCCCCATTGCCTTACCTGCATTGGTGAGTCTGGGTAGCTGCTCTGGCACACATGGGGAATATATTATTTTCAAGCATATATTGTGAGGCAGCCTGTTCAATTGTTAATAAATAATCTCTGCTTTGCCTTTTCCACCTTAGACAGCACAAACGGTCCTGGTGGTGGTGGTAGTTTTTGGAATATCCTGGCTGCCGCATCATGTCGTACACCTCTGGGCTGAATTTGGAGAGTTCCCTCTGACCCAAGCCTCATTTATCTTCAGAGTGACAGCGCATTGCCTGGCTTATAGCAATTCTTCTGTGAATCCCATTATATATGCATTCCTCTCTGAGAATTTTAGGAAGGCCTATAAACAAGTGTTTAAATGTCAGACTGGTAACAGATCGTCTTTGAATGATGTGAAAGAAAGTAAGAGCAAGATTGACACACCACAATCTACAAATACTACACATGTGTGAACAACAACAATAGATGTCCTTATTTGTAATGCTGGGTTTTCATGTGAGTGAACTTGTAAAAAATTTAAAAAGCACAAAAGCTCAAAAACTGAGTATTTCAAAGTTTATGTTGACTATTGTGATTCCGTTTATTGAAGTTCTGTTTGTACTAATGGCTGGTGAAGAGGACTCCTTCAGTAGTGATACTACAATGTCATTTTACTGGCAGAATGTTTTAAGAAAGAAGGTCTGTTTGAAAACTTATGCCAGAAAAAGTCAGTATGACTTCTGTGTAACTCACCAGCTATGTATTTAGAATGGAAGGTTTTCATTATACATTTTACACCCAGCATATATTTTTTCTTATACAAATTCATTAAAATGAAGTCATTAAACCCTTGTTTCAGAAAAATGTGTTTTTTCATAATTTTTGCAAAGAGATGAGAAAAATGATAGGTGCATAAAATGGCTAGAGTTGGAATGTACCTTGAAGGTGATCTGTCCAGACCCTACCATGGCCCCATGGAATTACTACCATAGTTACTCTCTAAGGCCCAAATCCTAACCAACTTTCCAGCACTGGCATAGCAGTTCCAGTGGGACGTGTGCTGCATCCTGCAGTTGGGTGGGCCTCCTTAAAGTAAGGGAATGTTTGTTCCCTTACCTCAGCATTGCCCTTATGGTGGTGCTGAAAAGTGGATTAGGATTGTGCCCTAAGGCTCATCCAGAGATGCTGAAATATAAGGACATACTGCACTTTGAACAGCTGCTCCACCTGTAGAACATCTTATGGTAACCTGGTATGTATGGTAAATAAGAACAGATTGACTGCTCTGCTTTCTGGGACCTGCATGGGACCCAACTGGGTGCAAGTAATAAGCATGTCCTCTGCCGAATTGCGTCTGAATGCAAAAGATGCAGTACATGGAAATAGGTGCAAAGTTGATGAAACACAGACAACCAGTCTAATTAGCTGCATTATAGGGCAGAAGCAAGTGCTACAATTGACTGAATAAGGCACATCCAATTCAAATATACTCTGCAGCAGATTCAAACTCCTGACACCCAAAACCTGCCCCCCCTTTCGTGGAGGTTCATAACTTGATGGCAAAACACAGTGGATGTCTTCCCCTCCCCCCTTTTGAGCAATCCCATGATGACTCCAAGCTGCATACTGTAAAATGTCAATAGCTTCTCAGTGTCAGCTCTTGGAAGGGAGGTTCAAGGAAGCTGGGTTGTACTACCTATTCCAAACCAGAGACTGGCTTACAAAGCCTAGCAGAAGCTCCCCAGCCTGCATATCTGAGTCATCTGAGGTGACCTCTGGAGGATGGTTCTGGGCATTGCTTTGACAGCTTGCTTGCCTTAGAGTGTACATCATCACTAAACTTATTCCCACCATCCCACACTATTCTAGCTAGTTATTACTATCCTGGTCAATTAATTGCTGCCCTCACTATCAGTCTGGAGTAGGTGAAAAATACGTTTATCATGTGAGAGCAAATGATTTCTACCCAACCTCCAAAGGCAACCAGCTAATCTCACACTGATTTCCAGGGAGAGAGGGAGCATCTGTCTTCATTGCGCAGAGCTCAAATACCACTTCATTTGGGGAAGAACAGGAATGGATGCCAAAGTCCCTCCCCCCACAAAAAAGTCATGCCAGCCAAAGGGCTAGTTTTATCCACCCTGCCTTATGGCAGTATGGGGGATGAGGGCAAACATGCTACTGTTCCCAAAGGGGAGATCTTCTCAGCATAGATTATCTTCTCTTTACCATATATGAAAAGTTTTCTCATTGTTAGTGATTCACTGATGCATTCCAGAACCACCATTCAGAGCGCAATACCATAGTCTCTCGAGACTGAAGGTTGCCAGCAACATTGATGCATTCACCTGAAGTGGTTTAGCTTTGGAAGCCTGTGTAGAAAAATAAATGCCTAAATACTGATCTGCAGCAGGTTTTAAAAGATAAACTCTGAGCAGTGAACAACAGAGCATGAAAACCATTTTCTATCATTTTCACACCTATAAATGTAGCACATAAATTTTGTTTTGTCACAAAATGAAAAAATGCTGAAAAACATCTGAAAGATTTAATTGAAATGAACAATGGCTAATATTGAAAGAATGGGAGTATAAACAGAATTGATAGCAATTTGTACAGAGATCTGCTTCTCAAGTTTAAGAACGTGGAACAAAAAACCAGAACACCTCCTTCGATTTCCGCATGTGCTGGATATCGCAGTTAGTCAAGAAATACATCTGCCCATGAACTCATTCATGAATGATCATCAGTGATAGTACCAGGTGCAATCTGAGTAAAATCCTTTTCCCCAAGAAAATTAATGCCAAAGCATCTACCATTTTATCTAGTGGGTGCTGGGAAGCTGCTGGGAGTCTTCTTGGGGGAAAGGAGACTTTCGTCCCCCTCCCCCAGGGAAAGCCCCAAGCCCCGCAATGGGGCTTCTTAAGTCTACACTGGCTATTTTGCTGACGCAGACTTGAGAAACTCTATCTGGCCCATCATGGAGTTCAGGATCTGGCGGAGTAGAGCTCCGCCAGTCTCATCCCTTCCTAGCCTGGTTCTTCCCCCCACCCGGTCTTCCCCCAACCCCATTCTGCCCACTCCCTCATTCCTCCTGCCCCAAAACTGCTGGAACACTGGCTGGCCCTCCACACAGCACTGAAACTCAGCACTGAGTGGCACTGACCCAACACTGGCGGCCCCTCATCTCTGGGTGCCACAGATGTGCCTTATAGCAAATCTGCGACACCCTGCACCGGCACTGAGGCTCAGCACCACTGCTGAAAGTGTTTAGGATTGGGCCCTGAGTAGGTAGAATCTGCAATATCCAACCAGTTCTGGCGGTCGGATTCAGGCAGTTGGTCTACCAGGTAGGCTCTCTCATGGGCATAGGCCACCACCCAATGCCTGACCTGGCCAACCCCTCCTGGCAGTTCACTAGACTGTCCTCAGTAAGATGCTGTGTTCCAGTTTGGATACTTACCTGGAATGAAGATCGTGTAAGAATGCCAGGTGTGCTCTTTCCTCTCTAATCATAATATTTTTGAGAAAGATCCATGTGATTCAGGTCTCTATACATACAGGCAGCGGCATGGACAGCCCACGTTACATGCTACATCATGAGCATGATGGATGTAGGCATAATTACCAATGGTACAGGATGTTTGGCTTGGGAAAGCATTGGCCTATGTTGTAAGGGGTAGTGCAAAATTTTGAGTGCTCAATTAAGGCTGCAATCCTTAGCACACTTCCTTGAGAGTAGGTCCCACTGAAATAAATGGGATTTACTTCTGAGTAGGCATGTATAGGTTTACACCATTGTCGCTTCATTAATTGGTTGTTTAATAAAATGATTAGACTCACTGTTCTAGAAAGAAGAAGTGTGTAGGTAAGTGGAAGACTTTGGGACACGGCTTATAATTTCAGGCCCTTGTTTGCAGTTCATGGTGCTGCCAGGCAGCAACTCAGAATGTGTTTACAATGCCTACGCTTTATCATGGACTTCCTCATGGAAACTTTTTATAAAAATATAACATACATTTCAGCCCAGAACATCAAGCTTTAATTGGCTAATTGAGTTGGTAGTGGGAAAATGTGAAAAGCTGTGTTTTCCAGACCATATCTAGCTTAAGATTTGTTATAGCTGTTTGCAGTTAGGATGGAAAGGTCGTATAATGTTCTTTATTTATTTCACTGGCAACCCTCCTCATCCCATGGACTGAAAGTGGGCAGCAACACTGAATCTATGAAAACCAATAAATAAATATCCATTTAAATCATTATACTGAATATAATGGTCCCATGCCCACTTAACCCTAAACTTGCAGTTCTTGGTATGGGGTGAGCCCAGAGGGGGTGGGAGTAGAATCCACTGAATGTGCCTTGGCAGGACACCCTCTATTGGAAAAGGTACAACAACTGCATTCTGACATATAAAGAATGACATATGACATTGCCTTATTAACACATTCTGGTTGGTTGTGGCTCTCCAGTGTCTCAGGTAGGGCTGGCCCATCCACAAGGCCAACTGAAGCAGCTGCCTTAGAGCCAAATCCTATGCATGTCTACTTAGCAAATAAGTCCTATTATATTCAATGGTGAGTGGAAGTGTGGGAAGTGTAGATAGGATTGCAGCCTCCCAGGTAAGTGTGAGTAGAATTGCAGTCTCAGACAGCACACTTCTGTCTGCCTACTTGCCTCCACTGCTCCTTCCACTCTCTGGATTGGAAAAGTGTGACAGGGAAGAAGATGAAATGCGGAGAGGAGGAGAGAGCTAAGCTAGAAAGTCATTTAGTTATTTGATTTTTTTTTTCTTTCTGCAAACTGCTTTGTTAACTTTTTTTTGTTGAAAAGTGGTCTTTCAACAATACTGGACAGCGGGAGGAGCAGAGGTTGGGACATCATTGGGTAAGGGAGGGCAGCATTTGACATGCTTCTCCAAGTTTCAGGAGATCTTAGGCTCAGCAGTGGACCTCCCCAGCCCTGCGCCTGGGGCAAAGGTCCGCGATGGTGCCCCCCTGTGGGTTACTGCTGGCCACCCCAGAAATCTGCCCCCCCACCCTCCTGAGGCTCACGGAGCCTCACGTGACCCAAGAACGTGTTGGGAAACCTCTGTTAGGTTCCCCAATGCTATAAACTGTGCTTCTGGAAAACTGGAAGCACAGTTTCTGCCCCCGTCGGGAGCCTCAGAGAGGCTTCTACGGGGCCCTAGAGGCTCGTGCCTCGGGTTTTTGCCCCATCAGAGCTTATGGTAGGTCTGTAACTGCTTAGGCTAGTCCTGGTTTCAGGGAGGGGCCTTTCCCATCACTACTACCTGATCCATTCCTTTCAGCTTGAGAATTTAGAATCTGAACCCTGGACCCAGCCACGGAACACCGCAGCCCCGCGCTCGGGGCAAAGCTCCGCGATGGCACCCCCTGTGGGCTATTGCCACGGCCCTACGCAGAAATCATCCCTACTCACCAGAGGCTCATGGAGCCTCGTGCAACCTCCGCCCACGTCGGGGAAGCCTCTGTGAGGTTCCCCTTCCCCCATGCTATAAACTGTGCTTCCGGTTTTCTAGAAGCACAGTTTCCGCCCTTGTCAGGAGCCTAGAGAGGCTTCCGCGGGGTCCTAGCAACCAGCACCTCGGGCTTTTGCCCTGTTGCGGTCTATGGCAGGTACACAACTTCTGCCTTCAAATCATGCAATCCACTGAACTATGGCTTATGGCACAAGGATGTCTTATGACTTGTGGCATAAGGATGGGTAGACAAGTCCTGAAGTTTTGGTTCATTTCCAGAATTTCCTGTTTTATTCCTCCACTAAGACCTGTATTGGGTTAGTAATCTTGTTACCAGGTGCACTCTAAGTCACATACAAGGGGGAAATCTAATATGTTTTCAGCGACCAAGTTCAGTAGCACTGGCACGAGAGCTTGCTGTTGCTCCCAAAGGAAGGGTGTGAGGAAGAAGGGGAAAAAGTTGGAAAAAAGAAGAGAGTGGTCTAAGAGAGCCCTGGGTACCAGCTGGGCTAGTGGTTCTTGGGTAATGGAGTGCACAATCCACAAACAACAGAAAACTGCAGACAGATGAGCAGCGAAAACAAGAGGTCTGTGAGCCTTATAAACCTTATAAAGCCTTATAAACCTAAAGTTTCCACAGGGGAACACAAGCTATTATGGGGTGAACTCAACAACAACTTTTGTTTCTTGATGGTCCGTCTCCACTTGAGATGGATGACTCTGTGGTTCTGTGACTCTGTGGTTCTGTACCCTGCGCAGGGTTTGGCAGAGGCCTTCTGATTGGACAGGATGCCCCTGCCTTAATTATTGTACAACTCTTGACTGAGGTTACAGCGACATTTGTGAGGGAAGCCAAAACTGAAGGTACCTCTTTTGCGTTCACTTATGACTTTGTCTACTTCGAAGTCATGACACTCTCAGGATGTGGTTTGTTTACAGATTAAAATCTGCTGACCAAGCAAGGCGCAGCTGGTTGTGGAATTTCCCCAAAAGAGAATGGCAAGGCTTCTCCTAAAACCACCCAGCTTAGAGTGGGGGTAGGGGATTGATGTTGCTCTGGTGAATTAAAGTTTGGCATTTTTCCTATGAAAGCTGATGCATTCTTTTTATCAGCTCAAAGAAAATATTTATTTATTCCACCCTTGCTCCAAGGATCTCAGGTCAATGAACATAGTTCCTTCCCTCCCTTTCTTCTCACAACAACCCTGTGAGGTAGGTGAAGCTGAGAGTGACTTGCCCAAGGTCATCCAGGAAGCTTTATGGCCAAACAGGGATTGAACCTGAATCTTCCAGATCTAAGTCCAACTCCTAAACCACAACACCATCCTGGTTCTCAAAAACTACACGATTGGTCTGGGGCATACCTGCCTGGCATATATGCAGTACCACTTTCATATGTATCTATAATGTGTTCATCAAACTCCAGTCCATAGAACCTCACATGCATGCAACTGTGGATGAAATCTTTGTCCATTATAGGTATTGGTTGGGGAAGGACAAATTAAAGATTGTTTTGAAAGGGAAGTCTGAGTTTGAAAAGTTTGAGAAACTTGAGAAACTGACATTAAAAGCATCCTACATACTAAGAGCTCTAAAATAATTATTTGGCATTGCAATTACTTTTACTGGCACTTCATAAAGGTTTTAATTACACAGACTTTATAACATCATAATTGGCTATCGTGAGCTAGTCAAGCAATAAGTAAAATGATTTCTTCATTTTTTTTTTTACAATATTAATTTCTGCCCATCTATGGGCATCTCATAAATACATTAAAATGCTCCATCTAGAGCAGTGGGGGGAGGGGGGAAGGCAAGTAAGGAATTCTCAAAATGTGGAATTCAGTTCATGATTGTGGCTAAAATGTTTGAGGAGCTCTTTGCTGTGACTTTCAGCTGATTATATTGGACTAAAACAAAATGTTGTTGCGTTCTTACCTTAGCGAAGTGGGTAACAGCTCAATCCTTTCCTTATCCATTCATATGCGTGCAGGAGAACCGTGACAGAATGAATACTGGGCTGAAACGAACAAAATGAAATTCAGTAGAGACAAATGCAAGGTTCTGCACTTTGGCAAAAAAATCAGGTGTAGAATGAACAATACTTGGCTTGGCAGTACAAAGTGCGAAAGGTGCCTTGGTGCAGTGAATCACAAACTGAACATTAGTCGGCAGTGTGTTGTACCTGCAAAGAAGGCTAATGTAGATAGTAGTACCATAGCTTCCAAATCACAAGAAGTAGTGATTCCACTTTTGTCTGCAATGGCCAAACCTCCCCTCTTGTGCTGCCCACTGCCACCACTTCCAGTCCATCCCTGACCCAGAAGGAATTGTGGTGATAACATCACCACAATTACTTATGCTGGTGCATCAGGAGGTCTGATCTAGAGGGTTGAGCCTCCATTTGCCTGAAGATAACATCCGAAGGTCACCAGTTCAAGGCCACCGGCACCCTGCGATCTTGAAGCAGCTGACAAGCTGAGCCGAGCTATTCCATCTGCACTGAGCGTGGGAGGATGGAGACCAGAATGTGTGACCAGATCAAGAAAGAAACACCTGAATGTTGTGGTTTCTTGAAAGATAGAAACCTTCTTTCAAATTGTAAAAATCCCTACTGGGATTTAACTTTGCCTGCCTATGTAAACCGCCTTGAATAAAGTCTAAGGAGAAATCTGAGGACCAAGAAAGGCGGTATAGAAATACCTGTATCATCATCATCATCATCAGAATTGGAAGAATCAAGCAGCCAGTTCTCCTCCCCCCCCCCCCTCTGCAGCCACTCTCCAAGTGGCCACCTGATTCTTCCACTTTTTTACAAAGCAGAAGAATCTGCAGCTGCTCTGAGAGTAACTGCGAGGAGGAGAACCAGGCAGTTTGATCACTGCGGGGGCAGTGCCACCCAGGAGCATAGTATCCCCCCAGACCCCCTCAGCTATGCCACTGAGTGCCACACCTTAAGAAGTTTGAAACCAAATTGGACCAGTTTCCTAGAAGAGCAACAAGGATGGCAGAGGTCTGGAAAACAAGTCTATGAGGAAAGGTTGAGGGCACTTTGTATGTTTAGCCTAAAGAACAGAAGACTGAGGGGGGACACAATAATGGTCTTCGAATATCTGAAGGTATGTCACATGGAAGAGAGCAAAGATTTGTTCTCTGCTGTTTGAGAGAGCAAAGTGAGATCTAATGGACTTAAGCTGCAGAAGGGTGGATTTTCGTTGGTTACTGGAGAGAAATTCTTAATGGTAAAAGCATTTTGACAATGGAACTGAATAGTGAAGGAAGTGGTGGGTTCTCACTAGTGGGCTTCGAGCAGGAGCTTGGCAGGTACCTTCTGGAGATGTTCTATAGAGGGTTTTCCTGCTTCAAGTGGAGGAGGTTGGACTAGATGGCCTTGGAATACCCTCCAACTCAATAATTATAGCAGTAAGTCCCATTGTGTTAACTGGGGCTTCCTTCCAGGAAAGAGTTTAGAGGATCTCAGGGTAAGAGAATGAGCTGTGAAACAGGACTTCCTTTCTTCAGATCTTGTCTCTTCCTTGTACTCACAAGCCACTCCTTCTGTCTTACAGCCTTATCCTATGGGCACCTTCTACTGATGGCATGAACATTCCATTCACAGCAGGCCAACTCCATTGGCACTGCGTCTGCAGCAACAATGCATGCAGCGGGGCCACCAGTGTGAAAGGCTGGTGACTGAGTGTGCCACCAGAGCACCCAGCGACAGGAGGTGAGTTGGCATGCGGGTGGGTTGTAGGTGGGGAAGGGGAGGTGAGGAGGGTGGGGGATGGTTATTGGTGACAACAGCGGTGCTGATATCTTATGCCTCTTGCTCAGCCACACCCCCTTGTGACAAAGAGCTTGCACAGATCTCAGTAGACCTATTGGGGACCATAGCATGGTAGAGCAGGTAAGTAAAAGATTTGTTTACTTGCCTCTCTGTCATGCCAGGTTCCATGGCTGCCTGCAGGATGCAGAAGAGGCTGCTGAACACAGGAGTGGGCTGTTCCTTTAGCTACACTGTGAGGAAAATAATACATGTTGCATGCTCCTATATTTTGTCTACTCAGAATTCATTTCCTTTTTGTTCAGTGGGTCTGATTGCCAGGAAAATGTGCCCATGATTGCAGCCTTACTTACCGTCCAGAATCATTATAAGGACATCATCAGTGCATGTGAAGTACTTTGCAGAAAATGCTATATAAATGCTAAATATTGTTTGAGCATTTTACATTGGCAACTGCTAGATAACAGGTAAAACAAATTAAATAGGAATCATCCATCCTCCTTCTTTTTTCTTCCCAGGTCAGTGCACAGTGATGTTACCTGGGCACTACCTTCAAAAGACAACCCACTTCTCTGCAGAGCTTTGTGCACCTTTAGTGCTACATAGATAGTGATTTTATTTTTTTAAAAAAATTCATGTGGCCTTCTTTAATGTTGATATCTTATACCCAGTGGTTCCCAAACTGTGGGTCAGGACCCACTGGTGGGTTGCTACCTGATTTTTGGTGGGTTGCAAAATGCCAAGCAGATCCTCCAATGAAAGATCAGATAACTAATTGCCTCAAGCCCTGAAGCTATTCAAAAATCAGATAGCTGCTAATTGCCCTGCAAAGAGCTCAGCTCCTGCAGTTAGCAAGCTTGTGTAAATACAGAGATAAAATGTTTGAGTGTTTTTTTCTGATTATTACCACTTGTAAATAAAAATATTATTTCTTTCTAGATCTTTTTTTTTAAAGTCTTGTAAAGCTAGGTGGGTCCTCATAGAATGACACTTTAAAAAGTGGGTCCCGGTGGTAAAAAGTTTGGGAACCACTGTTATAACCTATTGTATTCTTCTTCTTGCTGTGTTATTGTCTCTAAGACATGCCCTGTTTTAAAGTGCTACAGCCAACTGTTACAAATAAAGAGCTATTCCTTTCTATGTGTACGTGAAGTGTGTGGAGAATCAATGGACAATAAAAACAAAGTTATGAATATATTCATGTTATGGTTTTACAGCTGCCAACTACTAGAGACTCAGATCTCTTTACGTGCTACATATCTTTTCAATTTGAGAAAGCTTCCTCTGTCCAAGGGAACCACTGCGTGACAGCATCGAACAAAGTTGTAACCATCTGCTCTCAAATACGCATATTGCTTGCTTCAGAGTGCAGCACAGTATTACAGGTTATTTTAATCTTGGTTTTCTAAAAGCTTCCAGATGATATATTGTCAGCAAAGATACTGATAAAGACAGCCTTATTTCATTCTGGTCAGCATGTACATTATGAAATGAGACATCACTCTCACAGGCTCATACTGAAGAAATAAAACAAAAATGACACAACATTTACTTAAATGATATAATAGTTTAAATATCAGATTGGGGGGGGGGAATGTAAATGCCATTCTCTGTTGACTTGGGCTGCATGTCAGTTACTCAGGAGGAGTCAATAAAAAGAAGAACTATTTCAGAAGAAGTCATTTGAGATTGCAAGCAATAATGGCTATACCATGTGCTTTTTGATACCATCAACCACAAAATTCTTCTGAATAGCCTTTCTGGATTGAAGGAATCTGTCAAGAACCCTGTCTTGAGCTGTGGGCACTCTGACATAGAGAGGGAGGAGCTGGTGAACTCCAGAGGCCAGTGGCACCAGCAGGAGAGGTCCTAGACCAGTGATGGCCAACCTTTTAGAGACGGAGTGCCCAAACTGCAACCCAAAACCCACTTACTTAACGCAAAGTGTCGACAGGCAATTTAACCTGAATACTGAAGTTTTCCTTTAGAAAAAATAACTCATACATCAACATCTTTGTGCTGCTTCCCTCAGCCTGTGCTGTGCAGTGTAGAGTGCTGGCTGGGTGACTGGTTGGCTGTATGAGTGGCTGGAACATAGGAACATAAGAACATAAGACGAGCCTGCTGGATCAGGCCCATCTAGTCCAGCTCCTGTATCTCACAGTGGCCCACATCTATAATAAGGAGGTAGCACATACCCATCAGGGCTAGTAACCCATGATGGACTTTTCCTCCAGAAATTTGTCCAATCCCCTCTTAAAGGCATCTAGGCTAGATATCATCACCACATCCTGTGGCAAGGAGTTCCACAGGTTAATTACCTGCTGGGTAATTGTACTCACTGTGTACATGCTGGGCAATTACCTGCTGGGTAAGTGTGTACATGCTGGGTAAGTGGGTGTTACATGCTGGGCAATTACATGCTGGGTAAGTGTGTACATGCTGGGTAAGTGGGTGTTACATGCTGGGCAATTACATGCTGGGTAAGTGTGTACATGCTGGGTAAGTGGGTGTTCCTCTTTTATTGAGCAGGGGGAGAGTAACTGGTCCTCCGCACCCCAGCAGTATCTTTTCTGGTGGCTGTCTGCTGGTGTTCTTTTGTTTCTTTTTACATTGTGAGCCCCTTAGGGACAGGGAGCATATAAATGCTGTCAGTAATAGTAATACTGTGCAAGATTGCATTTATTTTTTAATTAAGCCAGCAGTATCCTAGTTGGATGGCTGCATCATGCTGTATTTCATGAACACTCACAGCTATGTGAAATTCTGCATGCACTTCTTTTCCAATAGGATTGGAGAAGCAATTCTGTGGTTTACCTTTAAGATCATATAAAAATTAGTTTTGTGTGAGGTTCTTACAGATAAGCCTCCAGCAGGCAACAAGGCAGGGCCAGCAGCATGTGCAAGGCTGTCACCGCCCGCGATGTGGCCCGAGTGCTCTGCTCCCCTCCAGCTATGCCACGCTGTGAGCTATGCTCCCCTCCAACCTAGCTCATCTCCAACCCTGCCACGCCCCTCTGGCTGCAATCCTACCCTCATTTTCCTGGGAGTAAGCCCCACTGACTACAATGGACTTACTTCTGAGTAAACATGCTTAGGAGTGGGCTCTCAGGCTACAATTCTAGCCACACTTTCCTGGGAGCAAGCCCCATTGACTATAATGGAACTGACTCCTGAGTAAACATGCATAGGAATGGACTCTCAGGCTGCAATCCTAGCCATGCTTTCCTGGGAGCAAGCCCCAATGACTTTAATGAGACTTACTTCAGGACCAGCACCATGTGCAGGGCTGACGCCCCAAAGCCTGCAGCAGCAGCTTCCTGTGTGCGGCCTGCCTTACCCCATACAAGGAAGGGAGGAAGCGCTCCCATTGGGCTGCTGGGCAGAGGGGTGGGTGATGTGAGAAAGTCCCCTCATAGAGCCTTCCTCCTCCCCGGGTGGCCTGGGGCACCTTGGGAGCACACCTGAGTCTTTGGCATCAGCCCCCCCTGCCTTATCTCCCTCTTCCCCCGCTGTCTGTTCCTTTCCCCCCTTGGCCTCGCTCCTCCCACCTTTGCGCATGGGCTCCTCAGCCTTCCAGAGCAGATGCGCAGCTGCTGGTGCCTCCCAGGGGCTGTGAGCCTAGAGGCTCGCGCCTAGCAGCTGGGGCTATGGGGCACGTGCCCACAGAAAGGGCTCGGTGTGCCCTGTCTGGCACGCATGCCATAGGTTAGCCACCACTGTCTTAGACCAATATCCCAACACTGATCTGGGGCCAGAGCCTGGAGACCTGATCCAATGGCCCGCACGCTGGCACGCACTGTCACAAATGTGCCGCAAGCCACGCCTGCAACAGTCTGCACCAGGTGGGAGCTGGAGCTGGCACAGTGTGAATCCGTGCTGAGCCAGTTCCAGGAATAGGCCAGTCAAACACCACCTAGTGCTCTGTGTAAGCACCAGATGGTGGAAAGGTGAGATGGGGTGGTGGGAGGGCAAGGGGAAGCCATGGCGGGTTTGCCAGAGAGCAGGGCGGGAGAGGGATAGAGACAGCGGCAGACCCTGCCACCCTATCCTGACTCCCTCCAGGCCTGGAAGACCCAACATGGGTCTCCTCAAATTTGGGCCCACTCAATAGTGGGCACAGATCCAAGGTGACCCATTGGGGCTGCCTGGCCATTACATGGGGTAAGAGTGCATAAGCTCCCTTACCCCATAACTGCAGTGCTGCTTCACAGCCCAGCTTGATGCAGCAGTAGCCATTTCCATGCAGCTGCTGCCCTGGGCACTGGGAAGCTCAGGATTGGGATGTTTGTCAATCAATAGTCCCTCAAGGCAGAGAATTCCAAACAGAGACCTTAGAAACAGAGAATCCCAAACAGAGACCTCTCCTAATCTTGATTCCTCCAAAAGTCTAGTTCTTTCCACTCACTCTCTGCAGTGCCTACTTGTTGTTGGGGGCAATGTTCCAGGCAGGAATTAACAGAGGGAAATAAATGTTAGGCTCCCCAGCAAAGGTTTATCTGTTTAAGGCTCTCTACTATTCAGAAGGAAGTGGAGTCTGGAAGGGGAAGTTTAGCCTATGAGAGCTATCAGGCCACAGGTGAAGTTCAGACTTTGATGGTTATTATTATTATTAATTATTAACAGTATTATTATTAATGTAAATTAATAATTAAAATGGTTAATAATTAATGTTAATTATTATTAACAGTATTATTATTAATGGTTCCCCTTTCGTATTCAGTGATCCTGCAGCCATACCCTTTACCTGAGTGCCTGGATGGTTGGATAGTATCTCCTTGTGGGGTCCTGCTCATCAGGTCAGAACAAAATTGCACTGCAATGCTTTTACTCCTACCTAGTAGGAGGGGTTCAGGAGGTGATGCTGGCAAATCTTCTGGCAGATTCACTGTAGCAGTGTTTCCTAAACTGTGGGTCAGGACCCACTAGTGGGTCACAAGCTGGTTTTGGGTGGTGTGTGAATAGTCTTTTAAACATTTAAAAAAAAATTGCAAGCACCCTTACCCAGTTCTTCCATTAGAAAATCATTAGCTGGAATGCTGACCTGTGGTATGAGGTGGTCTCTATATCCCCAAATTAAAATGTCATGTTTTCCTATTTTCTCTAGCAATTGGCATGCTGTAGATCATGTGTGTACCCAATTTCAGCTTTTTGTCCGGCCTGGAAGTCCCTAACTGCACATTTTGCTCTCCAGTTCAATCTTCTGAGTACCCTGGAATGACTGTAAAAGTTTGGGGGAACAGTTCTTGAACTCCACTTCTAGGGATAGTTTAGCAAATATGTATACACACATATGTAAGATCTCCAGGACCCCAATATTATTAATTAATGATTTCTCTTCTTTTTTTGTCTAGTGGGTCAAGATAGATTGCCATTTTAAAAAGTGGGTTCTGCTATGAAAAGGTATGGGAAGCATTATAGGATGCTGTATGGTTCTATCTTACTCCAATGTTTTTTAAAAAAAATATTTACATGAAATGAGTGAGGGAAAGAGTCATCATTTTCCTCCAGGCTGTGAGTTGGTCTGGAGAGGAAAAAGGCTGAAAGCAGTGAAACACAATGAAGTAAGGCAGAGGGGCAGGCAATGCTCGATTTGCTTCACTTGCACGCTCCATTTAATGTGAAATGTAACAGACACCCTCCCCACACATACACTCACTTTATATATGAAATTGGCTGATACAGAAAATACACGTGGCTGCTGTTGCATCTAGATGAGCCATAAGGTGGTTGGAAAACAAAGGATGTTATTTCAGACAGAGCAAGTTGGATTTTGGAGAGCAATCCTGAGATTGGGAAAATGTCATGTGCAAATCAGCCTTTAGTATGGGACTGTCTTGGTGCATCCTCTCCCACCCCACCCCCTTTTTGGGTTGGACTCCTTTGCTTTTCACTTGCTGAAATACCTGGCCATTTCTCAGGTGCATTGTCTGAAAGAAAAAAAAAAAAGCATATGCAACTTCTTTTTTTTTCCTGAGCTTTGAGAGTTAATTGCTTAAAGCTGCTGTAAAATTCTAAGCATTATTGACAGACTTACAGATATGCAGACAACTTCACATAAGGACACTTCATTATTTTTGTACTGCCTGGTAAATATAGAAGTGCTGAGAGGTCATGGGAACGGCACCAAAGTAAATAAGAGAGTTCCAGCACCTGATAACATCTTTTATGTTAATAGTAATGTTAATAAAAACATACCATATCAGTGGTGGACCTGTTGGCTCGGAATCCACACTGCGATTCTGGATAGACGCTCTCTGCAAGTACCTGGAGCCTCTTTAGTACAACTCGGGCAAACAGCTTTCCTACAACGCTAAGGAGAGAGATGCTGCGGTAGTTGTTGCAGTCACCCCTGTCACCTTTGTTCTTGTACAGCGTGATGATGTTTGCATCCCTCATGTCTTGAGGTACTCCACCTTCTCTCCAGCAGAGACAGAGGATTTCATGCAGCTCAGTGACGATGATCTCTTTGCAGCATTTTAGGACTTCAGCAGGGATGCTGTCTTTTCCAGGTGCCTTGCCAAAGGCAAGGGAGTCCAGGGCCACATGAAGTTCTTCTAGGGTTGGTTCACTGTCAAGCTCTTCCAGCACAGGTAGGCACTCAATGTTGTTCAGTGCTTCTTCGGTGACTACATTTTCTCTGGAATATAGCTCAGAGTAGTGCTGCACCCAGCGTTCCATCTGCTGCGCCCGATCCTGGATGACCTCGCCTGTGGCAGACTTCAGAGGGGCAATTTTCCTCTGTGTTGGACCTAGGGCCTGCTTGATACCATCATACATCCCCTTGATGTTGCCCGTGTCAGCTGCTATCTGTATCTCGGAACAGAGCTGGAGCCAGTAGTCGTTAGCACATCTCCTGGCAGTCTGTTGGACTTTGCTGCGAGCAGTTCGGACCTGCAGGTTGCGCTCACTGGGACAGGCCTTAGACAACTGCAGGAGAAATGCAGGGAACGACAGCCACTCTTTATAGCCTTCATAGATCTCACAAAGGCTTTCGACCTGGTCAGCAGAGATGGCCTCTTCAAGATTCTCCCCAAGATTGGATGTCCACCCAGGCTCCTCAGCATCATCAGATCTTTCCACAAGGACATGAAGGGCACTGTTGTCTTCGATGGCTCCACATCAGACCCTTTTGACATCCGAAGCGGAGTGAAGCAGGGCTGTGTTCTTGCACCAACCTTGTTTGGGATTTTCTTTGCTGTCCTGCTGAAGCAGGCCTTTGGAACTGCAACAGAAGGCATCTATCTCCGGACCAGATCAGACGGAAAGCTCTTCAACCTCTCCAGACTGAGAGCAAAATCCAAAGTCCAGCTGAAATGTCTGCGTGACTTCCTCTTTGCCAACGATGCAGCTGTCACTACCCACTCTGCCAAAGATCTCCAGCAGCTCATGGATTGTTTTAGCAAGGCCTGCCAAGATTTTGGACTGACAATCAGCCTGAAGAAAACACAGGTCATGGTTCAGGATGTGGACTCACCTCCCTGCATTACAATCTCTGAGCATGAACTGGAGGTTGTCCATTACTTTGTGTACCTTGGCTCAACGATCTCCGACACTCTTTCTCTCGATACCGAGCTAAACAAGCGCATCGGTAAAGCAGCTACCACGTTTTCCAGACTCACAAAGAGAGTCTGGTCCAACAAGAAGCTGACGGAACATACCAAGATCCAGGTCTACAGAGCTTGCGTCCTGAGTACACTTCTGTACTGCAGCGAGTCATGGACTCTTTGCTCACAACAGGAGAGGAAACTGAGCGCTTTCCACATGCGCTGCCTCCGACGCATCCTTGGCATCACCTGGCAGGGCAAAGTTCCAAACAACACAGTCCTGGAATGTGCTGGAATCCCTAGCATGTATTCACTGCTGAAACAGAGACGTCTGCGTTGGCTCGGTCATGTCGTGAGAATGGATGATGGCCGGATCCCAAAGGATCTCCTCTATGGAGAACTCGTGCAAGGAAAGCGCCCTACAGGTAGACCACAGCTGTGATACAAGGACATCTGCAAGAGGGATCTGAAGGCCTTAGGGATGGACCTCAACAAGTGGGAAACCCTGGCCTCTGAGCGGCCCGCTTGGAGGCAGGCTGTGCAGCATGGCCTTTCCCAGTTTGAAGAGACACTTGGCGAACAGTCTGAGGCTAAGAGGCAAAGAAGGAAGGCCCATAGCCAGGGAGACAGACCAGGGACAGACTGCACTTGCTCCCGGTGTGGAAGGGATTGTCACTCCCGGATTGGCCTTTTCAGCCACACTAGACGCTGTGCCAGAACCACCTTTCAGAGCGCAATACCATAGTCTTTCGAGACTGAAGGTTGCCAATACAAACACACAATAAAACAGAATCAACTTGACATTTATATCTCTGTGTGAATAGAACACTAGTGTACAAAAGCTTGGCTGTAAGCCTTAACTTATTATCAGTCTTCTGATTGCAGTTGTATGAACAAACAGTGAATTAGCCCAAAGCTGTCTGGTGGTGAATTATGCAAACATAGGACATTAAAAATGTGTTCCTGTGCTCACACCAAATGTTGCTGGGAAGCTATGCAGGTTAATTCATTCATTCATTACTTTCGTAAAAGTGCTCTCCATGGGAACTTTTAATACATATGTATAAGGACATAGGTCCTTTTGAACTTGTATCCACTTCAAAGGGGCATGGATGTACATTCAATGCACATCAAACCTTTATGTTCTTCATGTGCCTGCAGTTTTTTAAATCCCATATGAATTCCCCAGCAATTTTCACTGCCAACAAAAGCAGCTGTGAATACAGCCATGAGCAATAAGGAAAGAATCTGTTGTTTTTTTTCTTCCAAGGTATCTGCTCATTAGCTATCTTGTTTTAGTCAGAAAGACCAAACCAGGAATGGAGTAAGTTATCACCTAGGTATACCTTATTCTTAACCTTGAACTTCATAAACAAAATAGCGATTTCATATTTGAAAGAATTAATGAAGATGCTGGAGCCTGGAGCCATTATTTCTCTTCATATAGCAAGATTTTGTAATTAGCTCATCATGGTTCTCCATTTGTAGAATGTTGAAATCTAAGCTGATTAACTGATGAAATTTGACTTGGATAACTGCAACAGTGTGGTGTGCCATATTGAGAGCATAACCATGCTAAGTGGTATTAATTACCTAATCTAAATGCTGCTTTAAAAAGAAGAAGAGAGAAATGTCAAAATTACATTAACATAATTCAGAAAGAACCATGCAGGTAAGTCCATTTATGCTGACAAATGCTTTATATAGGAAAGGTTCTTTTAGGTCAATCATTTGGACAGAGACTGTAAAATAACCCAACATATTATGGAACTGGATAGTAAATGTTTCCTGTGTGCCAACGCCAAGGGCACTGAATGGTCTCTGTTTTTCCCAGTATAACAGACTAGATAACTGTTACCCATTAGATCAGCCTGCAGACATGCTACCAAGGAAAGTATTTGCCTAATTGAGCCATAAATGACTTTTTGTTTTCTGCTTCTGACAGGGACAAAGGAAATAACAAAAGTGAATTAGGGCCTAATAAGAATGGAAAATTCAGGAGAGACCTTTTCATAGTTTGGGGGAGAAATGAACACAATATTGGGAGGAGAACATTTTCTGTCATTATGAGACTGTGCAATATCAAATATCAGCTTTGGTTAACTACTATACTAGTTTGTTTTTTAATGTGGCCAAACCATTCTCAACTATTTCTTGGTGAAATATTTTGAGTTGCCAGTCCATCCAGACACAAAGAAATCTGCTTTATAAATCAGTGCATTAAACTGTCCAGGGTAGTGTTTCTCAAACTTTGGGTCGGGACCTATTAGGTGGGTTGCAAGCCAATTTCACGTAGGTCCCCATTCATTTTAATATTTTATTTTTAATAGATTAGACTTGATGCTACCCTGATCTGTGACTGCATTTGGGGAAATGTTACAGACCTGTACTTTTAACTTTTAACTTTTAACAGGCTACTCTGTATATCAGTGGTTCTCAAACTTTGAGGGAGCTTTACTCCCTCAGTAAGTTCTTACGGGGGAGGGACCAGGGCAGCCCCTCTCCTGGGGATCGTGTCACTAAGGGGGGCGCTTTGCACTTACTTTCATAAGGCATGGCTGCAGCAGGCTACATGAGGTGCAGGAAGCCCTGCACAGCACTCCCCGAGGCTTGGAACATTTGCTAAAAGCAGGCGCAAAGCACCTCCTGCAAAACGGAAGTGCTTTGTACCCACTTTTAGTAAAGGTTCCAAGCCTCGAGGAGCGCTGTGCAGGGCTTCCTGCACCTCATGTAGCCTGCTGCAGCCCTGCCTTATGAAAGTAAGTGCAAAGCGCCCCCCTTAGCGGCGCAATCCTGGGGATCATGTTGCTGCCTCCCTCCCCTTCCCCTGCTCCTTAAAGGGACAGGGAAAGCGTTACACAAACTGGTGGGTCACAACCTACCAGTTTGAGAACCACTGCTGTATATGCTTTTAACAATGATAGTCAATGGGACTTACTCTTGGGTAAGTGTTGGGTAGGATTGCAGACTAGGATTGTTAAACATTTTCTTGCTTGATGATGTCACTTCTGGTCATGACATCACTTCCATTGGGTCATGACAGATTCTCATTCTAAAAAGTGTATCCCGGTGCTAAATGTGTGAGAACCACTGGTCCAGGGCTCTCTTAGAAAGCTCACTACCATCCAATGAGGCAGGTACAAAGCAGGGGGGGGGGCGACACCACTAGTGACCAAAATCACTAAAATCACAGTTTGTTGGAATAATACCATCATGTTATATACCAATTGGTGTGTAATTTCATGCAGAATGCAATGAAACAAATCACGTTGAAATATCTGTGTTCTATCAAAAGGTGCAGACAAAAAACCAGAGGGCAGGGCAATGGTACCCAACACACCCACCACCTGAGGTGTTGCCCCACCCACTGCATAGGAGGAAGTCCATCATGGGGGTGATGCGCTGGCATCCCGTACTGGGCGATGCGAACCCTAGTGATGCCACTGACCAGATCACTTTTAAAGAAGGTAAGACTCCACCAATCAGCATTCTGTTCTCCCGCTGAACAGCCAATTGACAGAATTTTAGCTTTATAAAAGGGGCTCTATGTGCACAGTCCAGTGACTGGGTCAAGGTAGCAAAATATGCTTGCAATACCTCTTTGTGGATGCATTTCTCTATCTAGTTGAAGATTAGAGCTGAGAACACACAGAAGTCTGCTTTTGCAGATGTAGTGTCCCTAGCTGGCTTTGAGCTGGCACTGCATGTTGGATTTAGACAGGGGAAATGTAGATTCAAATCCCTACTCAGTCATAAACTTCACTGTATTGCCTGGCCTTCGCAGGTCAATATTTCTTAGCTTTACGTACCTCACAAGGTTGTTGTGAAAATTATTTATGCCATGCTTGTCACTATAATAGGAACCATTCATATGAAAAATACATCAGGCTTAGAGTCTTTCAAGGTGATAGCTCTGTGTAAATATTCATGGATGGGGTGGAGGGAGGAATCAGGATCGCACCCTCTATTCTTGTTCCTGTTTAGGTGAGGGTTTTGAACATAGCCTACCTGTTTACATACTGTGTTGTAGGCTCTCTCTGTGCAATCAGGAATCTGCAAAAGTGTTCTGGATCAAGCATGCCGTTGCCAGGTAGCTCTTACTTCTTTTATGTTGATGAATGCAGGGAACACAGGTGAGCACACACATATGTGGTGGTTGGTGTCCAGTAAGAGAGCACAGCCCAGGCCAGTAAAGGCGATGCCAAGCTCCTGGACTGATGGCAAGAGGCCTTAGCTCCCCAGTCCACGGCTAGATTCTTTATTTGTCAGAACAATCAACTCTGCCCCTGAATTAGACTGATTCATATGGAGCTTTGGCTGCTCCAAAATTCTAATGAAGTGACCTCACTTTGCTAGTGTGGCAAGTTTGACCTTGTGACAAAACCCACCTCCTAGCAGCTTTCAGAAAAACAAGATGTTGGCACAACGAAAAGAATGATCTCCAACCCCAACTGTTTCCACCAACTCCATGACTGAACTCAGTCAAAGAGGCATGTTCACAGGCCAAACTCCTCAGGTACCATGCTCTCAGCCAGGTGCAAAGACAAAAGCAGCACCTATCAAGGGCTTTAAACTAATAAAGAAAGCTGCCTTGATTAGGTTGCCCATAAAAGGTGGAAAATACATAAAAACCTGAGTTGTCTTTTTAGACCCTCTTGTCTCTTGCGGTTTCATCTTTCCTTCATCCTGCCCTACTGTTGGCTCATTGTGCATTTCACTTGCTGGGGCTGCATCCCCCTTTCCAGCTGTAATGTAAGGACCACCATGCCAAGCTGTGCCCAGGATCGGCATTCCACACTTCCCTCTCCTTTCCACCCTTTCTCCCTGCTGATCTTCCCAAGCACAAGTTAAACCACAGTGCCAGTGCAGGCTGGACAGCTCATCTTTATGGGCCATCTTGCCAGGTGTCCCTTCTGTCTTGGAAAGCTTTTCCAGCTCTTTTGCCTTCCTCCTGTGAACTTGGGCTAATGCCTGTTTTTAGGGAAGCTTTCAAACACTTTTCCTACATTTGTACCCTCCTTTGATCAGGAGATATGCCCATCTTGACACACAGCAGATATGAATGGGTAAACTTGGTCTTTGGTGCAGCCTTGCCACTGGTCCTCAAATCCTTGCTGTCTCTTATTGCTTGCTATTTTCTTCCTTTCTGTGTGAGTGATGTATACGGGTGAGGGCTCTATTGCTTTCTTTTTATTCCTCTTCCCTTTTATTGTTACATTACTCTTACAATAAAGTTTGTTTTGTTGCACCTTTCACCCTTGCCTACCTCTTCCTTCCCAGCTGAACCATATGCTATGACACTGCACAGGATCTCTCCATAACAATTAATTTTCCTCCATGTGCTCATGTTACATGCATTTAAATACATTCCTGTAACAGTACAGGTAACATTCTACAAGGGTAGGGCTTGTTTCAAATAACAGTGAATCAAAGTTGCAAAGCAAATCTTCAATAAGAGAACAGTTAAAATGAATTATTTTATTTACTTTGACCCTTTCTTTCTAAATGGGGTTGTGACTTGCATAAGTTTAGTAACTGGGATGTAAAAAACTCGGTGGTGAACCTCTCCAGCCCCACACCCCAGGGCAAATGTCTGCAATTGGGCCTCCTGTGGGCTGTTACTGCCCCCTGTGCAAATCTGCCCCCCCACTCACTTGAGGCACACAGAGCCTCGTGCGACCCATGGCTGCCTCTCTGAGGTTCCCCGACACTATAAGCACAGTTTACGACCCTGTCGGGAGCTTCAGCAAGAGTTCCGTGGAGTCCTGCAGGCTTGTGCCCAGGGCATTTGCCCCATAGAACATAATGGGAGGTCTGCAACTGCAAAAACTTAAGTAATGACACTTTGAGAAAAGGCAAGTTCATTATTGTCTTCTAGGAGCAGAGGTGATGGCAGAGTTCCACCTGTCTCAGGTTTCTGATGAAAGAAGCAGCTGGTATAATGAGAAAGTGCTCTGTCAATATTAAAGTCATATTGTAAGAACAGTATACACTGTGAAAATTGGACTAACAGGCGATTCTATATATGACTCAGAAATAAATTTCATTGATTTAAATGGGATTTACTCTCAGGCAAGTGTGTATAGGATTGCAACCTAATGTCGTAGCATTAAATAGCTATAATTTGCATCTGTCATATTATGTTTTGTAATTACACTGCTACATTTTCTGTTGTGCTGCATAGGTGATGTTGTGGTGATACAGTATTGAGCAATGATAAACAATAGAACAGCCAGATTGTTGGCTGGAGACAGTCAGGAAATGGATGTGGGAGAACAAGCTGAAATTAAATCCTGATAAGACAGAGGTACTCCTGGTTCGGAAGTTCACGACTCGGGTATTGGGCTGTTGTCCTGCTCTGAATGGGGTTGCCTCTGAAGGAGCAGGTCTGCAGTTTGGGGGGTGCTCCTGGATTCCCCAGTGGCAGCTGTGGCCAGGGGAACATTTGCTCAGTGTCGGCTGATTTACCAGCTGCAACCATACCTGGGTCGCTCAGACCTGGCCATTGTAACTCACGCCTCTGTGACATCCAGATTAGATTACTGCAATGTCTTCTACATGGGGCTGCCTCTGAAAACTGTTCGGAAACTGCAATTAATGCAGAACATGGCTGCCCATGTGGTTATTGGGGCTCATTGGCTTGACTCAGTCGGGCCGCTGCTTCGGCGGCTATGCTGGCTGCCAGTTTGTTTCTGGGCTCAATTCAAAGTGCTAGTTTTGACTTTTAAAGCTCTTTATGGCTTGGGTCCAGAGTATCTGAGTGATACTCCCCATGGAATTGAGAACAGCTCTTTTGGCAGGGTCTTAAGACCTTTTTATTCAGGGAAACCTTTTTATGCTGGTGGGGAGGGTGGTGCTTTTTTATGAATCTTTTTTAACTGTAATTCAAGTTTATTGTGTCTTATTGTTTAATTGTTTCTATCGTATCACAATGTTTTTGGTATTGTTTTACTCTGGACTTTGTTGTTGAAAATATTGTTGAGTATCTTATATAGTAGTTCACTAATGTGGTTAGATTTTAGAGGAAAGGGAAAGGGTAGAGAAGATAAGGAATTATTAGCGAAGTAGGAATTGAGTTTTGTTATATTGGAATACATATACCAATCAAAAAATTATAGTGGAAATATTATTTTAAAATAGGTATTAAGTGCCTGTTTTAATAAATGTCTATTATAAATTATGGTTGAGTCATTTATTTTTAAAAATGTTAACTTTATTTATATAATCTATCCAGAACAGTGGTTCTCACACATTTAGTATCGGGATTCACTTTTTAGAATGAGAATCTGTCAGGACTCACCGGAAGTGATGTCATGACCGGAAGTGACATCATCAAGCAGGAAAATTTTTAACAATCCTAGGCTGCAATTCTACCCACACTTATCCAGGAGTAAGTTCCAGTAACTATGATTGTTAAAAGCATAGTAGCTTGTTAAAAGTACAGATCTGTCCCATTTCCCCAAATGCAGTCACATGGCATAGTCACATCAAGTCTAATATATTAAAAATAAAATATTGAAATGTATGGGGACCCACCTGAAATTGGCTCATGGTGTAATGAAAGATCAGAAGATCATCAGGTGGATGATGTGGTGTTGACAGCGATTCCATGTTTTGACAGCTGGTTGACAGCTCTGGGAGGGGCAGGGCTGGCTCCACAGCTGTAATCAATCAAGGCCAATGGAGACCTGGATGGACACCTGAGCTTCATTTGACCTTGATGGGACTTTGAATGGACATGGACTGAAGGGATGTCTCACCTGAGCCTAATTTGGACTTAACAATGAGCTAACAAGGTAGCTCACAGCTGAGCTGCATTTGGATAATGGGACATAAAGGAATAAAAGGCAGTTTCAGAAGAAGCAAAGCCCAGACCTGACCCAGACCTACTGGTGCTGGAGGACACAGAAGAGAGGACTGCCAGGACCATGCTGGAGGAGACACTCTGCTGGCGAGGAGGGACTCTGCTGCAGAAGACTGGACTGGGAAGACTGGACTGTGCTTTGGAGACTGGATTGGACTTGGACTGGAGGCTTCAACTTTTACCCACTGAGTTAAATGGAGTTTTGGGGAGGGAAAGCCTCTGGACAAGAGGACTTGCAGGGAGTGTAAGTGTTTGTAGCAATAAATTTGGTTAATTGCTATAGATAAGGAGTTCTGTGTTCATTCCTTTGCACACCACAGCTGTTGTTTCTAGAGATAAGAGGGGGTGTTAATTAGCCCCAAAAAGTGGGCATTAGAAGGGAGTTGGAATAATTAGACGGGACACATGGCCTACCTAGTGGGTCCCAACCTACAGTTTGAGAAACACTGATCCAGAAAATTACTGATACTGGGAATTCATTTCATTTTTAAAAATTTGGAGACAAAAGGGGGATAAAAAAGTAGCTTAATGACTTTGCTATCTAGTTCATGGATTGAGGACTGATTTAGTTTCAGATACTTAAGCTGGGGATCAAGGTGACCACAATGCAAGTGTGAACTTAGTCAAGACTTAAAACTGCCAAGCCCAATTACTAATTAGTTATCTTGGTTTCTCCAGAGATACTTGGGATAAACCAAATTACATTCAAGGGTTTCTTAGAAGATAAGTACTTCTTCTAAGTACTTCTAAGATAAGTACTTCTAAGATAAGTGTGTGGCTGGTCTTATGACCGTAATAAAGTTCTACTACTAAGATAAATGAATTTCCCAGTATACCTGAAGTGTGGAAGTAATTGGATGAACTATACGAAACCATGTTCCTAGGGTAGCTATTCAAGACTCAAAGTTTGCATTTAATCATAAATGAGCTTTTTCCTCCCAGCTCTTCTGATGGAATAAGTTTGACTAAATTACACTGCTTTATTTGACAGCATACATCATTCCAAATAAGTATGCATACTACCAAATGCAATACTTCTAGGATGACTGGCAAGTGCAAGAAACCATGACTTTGAGTCTTGAAGAGGAAAGCTATAAAGACAGTAGTCTTTCTTTTGGCATCCATGGCATTGGTATCTGAAGATTTGACTATCTGCAGATCTGCACATGCCAGGGGACCAATTGCAGGCAGTCTCTGGTGCTCCTGGAAGCCATCTCCAGGTTGTGCCAAGGCCTGTGATTCCCTCCCTTGTCCAAGAGTTGCCCCAGAATGCATTGCAGAAGTGTTTGGGAACCTTTTCCATGATTCATTCAGGAGCATGCCAAGGGCCTTAGCATAACTCAGAAGCAACATCTAGGAGTGCCAGAGACTGCCCTGCAGCTGGTGCAGTTTGCAGTGCTAATGCTATTTTTTACTTTTGAAAAACTTGTTTTAGACCTCTTAAAAACAGATTTGACTATCCACGTATTTTTGCATCAGCAAGGGGTCTGGGAACGGAACCTCTGTGGATGTCAAGGGGCTACTATACCATTTGTTCTCCGAGCATAGATTGGTGGTGGTGGAAACATAAAATACTTTCTGGGAAAATAGTCTGGAAATCTGAGATGCAGCACAGAGATCCATATCAGTTCTCTCTTTGAGACCTTGACCAATGTACAACTTCATGTCTACACAAATTAGGCGATAGCATTTGGCTGTAAAAAAAAAAAGTGTAGTTTTTTCACTTGGCTAAAATATCAATAATGCTAAATTGGTTGCTAGGCACCTGGATTTCTTATCGTTCAGTGCAGAAGGACACACAATCACATCTATTCAAGACAATCTTTATTGTATATGAAAGCTTATTGTGTTTGAACTGTTTCAATATAATGGAATAATAATAGAATATAGGTCCAGATAAAGGACATTTAACCACAATTCCTAAATTGGCAAATATCTAATTAGCTGTAAACATATGACTGAATTAGATCATATAAAACAGAATATGTAAGTACATGCTTGACCTGTGAGCAGATTAGCAAGTTAATGGATATTGGCCACTAAAACCCAGTACCTTGAGCCCTCAGGATTCTAAATGTCATTCTGCTTAGAGTAACTCTGGTGCTTAGTCCTCATCCATACTTGATGAAGTCAAGAGATACTACTGGGCCTCTCATCCTTGCCCCCCTTTTCCATCTACAGGCCAGCCTTTTAATATTAGTTTACAGTTTTGTTTCTAGTAAAATCCAGGGTTGGCCATGAAATTTCACACAAAGAGAACTGAAGCAAACTTCAAGATTCCTTCTAAAGAGCAACAGCTGACAATTGGGAAGCCAAATACGCTTTTTAAGACAAGTGAGATGTCTTAGGGCAAAGGTGTCAAACATAAGGCCCATGAGTCTTACGTGACCTCTGAGCAATTTATCTGGCTCCCATTATAATTGGGCTTTCTCTGGGCTTGAAAATATGAACAAGATTTTTACCTTTTCCCTTCTGTCATTGGCAGCTCAGGAGTTTTCAGGTGAGAACAAAGCGCTTATTTCTGGCCATCGTTTGCTGAACGATGTCACTTTCTGCTTAATGACATCACTTCTGGCCCTCAGCAGGCACCGTGAATGTGAACTTCAGCCATCTGTATGAAACAAGTTTGACATCTCTATCTTAGGGTGTTTCTCACCAACCTAAAAAATGCAGAAGACTTCTGAGGAGTAGTGGATTGTGTCTGATTTCTATTATTCCACTTCTTTGCTTGTTCTCCTGGATGGCCAGTCAAGATGCTAAGTTTGACCCAGTTCAGGTGAGTTGGTTCTGCAATGTCATTTCTTCTGCAGCTTCAAAAGACTTGGTATCCCTATACTGTGTGAGATTTCCAGCAACTATGCAAGTATAACAATGTGCCAGCGTGTTTACTCAGTTTAAAGGGCGTGCAAAGCCCATACTGGATATAATTGGGAGCAAATATGCGCATGCTGCAACATCCAGGGTCTACAGGCAGGTGCTAAATAAAGCAAGGATCAGCATGAAAAACACTGTGCATCTGGGCATTAAATTGGATTTTTTTGATGAAACTCTTGACACTTGTGTCTGGGTAAACAGTCTTGCTTTTCATGTGTAAGTTGCACTAATCAAATACACACAAGACCTGTGAGGATAAAGGGTCTCTGCCAATCCTTGCTCATCTAAATAGTCATTCTGAAGATGATCAGAGTGAGCACAAGTGATGCAGTCCGAATGAACATTTTTCCATGTTCAGTGTTTTTCCAAGTGATACTTTCTGCCCTTCCCTTTCAGCACCTGCAACCAACAGGGCAAGATATCAGTTAGTACGCTCAATATCAATTGAGGTCACATTGCCATGGAAATCAATTGATATTAAGCAGGCTATTAATGGTACCTGAAACCACATATTATAATAGAAAGCAGTCTCTAAATCCCATCACATTACAGCATTCGTCTGCATGAGAAAGTATCCCACTTGTCTGAGACAGAATATCTCATGCAGCCCAATCCTAATCTTAACTAAATCCCACCACTGGTGCAGCCATGTCAATGGTGTGCACATTGCATCCTGGCAGGGGAGGGGTTGCAGTTCAAAAATGGCCTCAGGGTAAGAGAACTTTTGTTTCTTTACTTTGGGGGAAGCCTCCACTAGTCCAGTTGGTCTCCTCTGATCTGTGTCAGCTCTTTTGCTGATGCAGATCCAGGGGAGTCACTAGGGGGGTGCAGCTAGTATGGGGCGCACTGAGCAACACCACGCTGGGGCTGATTCCATACCTGCCATACCACCTGTGCTCAGCAATCTTCTTCCTCCTGACACTGCTGGGAAACAGTCTTCAGAGGAGGTCTACAAATGGGGTGGTGTTGAAAGATCTGCCACCTTCCTGTTTCCTGGGCCATTCTTGCCTGCCTGTTTTTCCTTCCCACCTCCCCATGTATCTTTCTGGCTTCAGTCTCAGGAGTGTGAGAAAGTATGAGGCATCTCCCCCCTCCCAATGGTGTATGGTTGGGTTTAGGTTGCTACCTTTCCTAGAGTAGACCCAGAACCCAATCCTATGGGCCACAGCCCCAGCACTTTTGCAGCAGTGTGCTGAACCTCAGTGCCCGAAGATGGATGCTGAGAGCTCCCAGTGGTAAGGATGGCAGCAGGGCTTTTTGGGTGGGGGGGGGAGGGTGGTAAAGGGGCAGAACTGGGGGGAAGAGGCAGAACAAGCCTGGGAGGGGGCAAAGATGGCAGCAGGCTCTGCTGCCGCATCCTGACCCCCTTCCTAGGCTGGGACATGGATCTCCTTGGTTCTATGCTAGCTCAATAGCTGGCGCAGATCCGAGGAGACACATTGGGGCAGCCTGAGTGTCACACAGGGTAAGGGAACATACGTGCTATGGGTACTAGGGAAGCTTAGGACTGGGCTGTCAGTCTCTTTAGTATTTCCTTTCCTCCCCCTCCTTGACAAACTTGTGTATGATCTTTGCTTTCCTAGGCTTCCAAGTCAAAGGCTGATTGGTTTAATACATGCCTGCATATCCCAAGCCTCTCTCTCTCTCTCTCATCAAGCATTTCTGGTCCTCTTTCTCCCCTTCCCCCTTGTCAGACGTAAACACCTGCTGCTACTGCTGCTGAAGGCAATTTTCCATTTTCCTTCCCCCTACTGTGGAGTTTGGGGTTTGTTTTAGAGCTTTGCTGCCTTGTTGAAGGATTAATTTTCTCTAGTCCCGCTGTTGGCAAGGCTGCTCATCTCTTTTAGTTTAGTAATGACTGCTATTTAAAACAGTCGTTCTTCTGTGGGAAGTTTCCTTTGGATAATTAAACTTTAATCTTAAGCAGCAGTTTCAAGGAAGAAAATATGAGGATTCCACTCCTGCTTTTGATAAATGTTTTTGAGTTGTTGGTATATAGCATCCAAAGTGCCTGGTTATTTGTTTAAGCCTAAATTGACATTGTTTGCTAATTGATAATGAAAAGCAATGAAAACTCTTCAGTTTGCTTCATATGGAAGCAAGAAGTTATGAAATTCAAAATAAATATTCCACAGTCTTGAAAAATCAGGTCAAACTTCTGGTCTGAGATGCTCTCCACACTGTTTGCTCAGGGCAATACAAATGAATACAAATGAACTGATGAATAAACATTTCATCAGTTAGACTTAAAGCTTAGACATTATCTAAGCCAGGGTTTTCTACTGTTGAGCTCTAATTCAAAGAAGTTTTCCTGGCTTGCGGAAGCTTTGACAAATTTTAATCAAGGTGTAATGGAAGGTGCAATTTTCAACCAGTGTGCCATGAATGGTCCGCAGATGTGCCATGGGAGATTTTGGGGTGGGGTAATTAGTAGGCCTATTGGTGGATGTGAGCCCCCTCCGGCAGTGCAGTGTGCCTTGTCAATCGTCACAAAATTGATAGTGTGCCTTGACAGTTTTAGTACCTTGTCAGTGTGCTGTGAGATGATAAAAGTTATATTGCCACATGGGAATTACATGTATGGGAATTACAATTTATGAGTAACATTAGTACAAAAAAAATTAAGGATTCTGTATTATCTCTGTGGGAGGAGGAAGTGCATGGGGTGATTCCATGATTTTCTCGCACTGGGTGACACCAACACTAGTTATGCCTCTGTACAGTACCAAGGAGAATAAAGGAGGAACAGGGGAAGGAACGGGGATAGGATCCTGGTGCATCCCCCTGCTACCAGGATCCACCCCCCCTCCCTATTGCACCTCCTGCCCGCTGTCTTCCCAACCCTGACGCTCCACCATTCCTCCCCCTCTCTGCCCTGTTCTTCCTATAGCCTAGCGCCATTACCAACTCACTGGTGCTGGTAGTGGGATGCCTCTCCAACAGCCTGTGGATGTGGTTGCCAGCCATGTGCACTGGTGGCCTAGTTTAGCACACTGTGGCCAACGCTTTTCTGTGCGTTCCACTGGAGGACACCCCAGTTAGTTTTGAGCTGCTAGTTGTGCGCAAGGTGAGGATGATATGATAGCTCCAGCTTCATTTCAGATTCATTGTGCCCAATCAGACAATAGGAATGATGATGGTTCTGCTGTGTTGATCCCAAAGTACATTGCAGTAGAATATTAATCAAAACAGTTTTGAGGAGGATCTTTATCAAGGGTTTTTCTCTGTTGAAACTTGTTGATCATATTCATTGGGGGGAAATGCTATACATATTAAATACCTTCTTAATTGAAGATATGACAGAAGATCTTGTCTTAACTAGCAAGGTATTTGCTATTACCCATTACGTCCAGAAACCAGACTCACAGGAACATTAATAAATGACATACCTTGGGTTTCAGAAAAAGCATCTTGGCACAATATCCATTTTTTAATGTCAAACTCTGCCACATCTAACCCTGTCAGATTATATATGCTTATACATCCATCAGCTTTACTGATTTGGGGCCTCAATAAGTGCCAAATTTCCATTCCAATTCCATGTTTAAAAAAAAAAAAAGTAATCTGTTTTGTAACTGTATTGTAATTTTATTATTTACTTGAAAAAGTTTAAATGACCTTTTTGCTTACACGAGATAGTGTGCAACAAAACAGATAAATAACAATGAGGACATGGTTTCATACAATTAAACTGTGTAGAAACAGCAGCCCAAAGGTCAGATTTAAAAAAAAACTTCAGTGAAAGCATTACAGATCTTGAAAGGAAAGCATAAGAAAGGCACAAAATTTCACTGTCTACTATATATTTTTTTCTTTTAATTTTGCTATTTCACAGACCTTGCTGTAGAAAATGCAAAGAAACATTTGTAAGGCAAAAAACATTCCAAAACTGACCCCTTTTCTACAGTATTTAAATGTCAAAGGCAGTTAAGTCGGGTTGGAATGTGACATTTCTGTTTTGAGTTTTGCTTACAAATTTACAGAGGAGGTATATTGTGTTCGTGTATGTTTTCTAGTTTATAATATATATGCTGGGCACAATCCAGCCACAGTTAAGTATTATTAGGACCTTTTGATTTCAGGAGCAGGGCATGTTTAAAGATTGTGTTGAAATCAGTAGGACAAACGAGGATCGTAATCAATGGTAGCGTCAGGTCTTCGAGATGTGACTCTCTTTGTGGCTATGCAAGCCAAATGCAGCATACTGGCACTGTGATGTAGCCTGAAAATTGCTTGACAACTACTCTGTTTTTACAGTCCCAGGAAGGCAACAAAAACATAAGATTTATTAAGGCCCCAGTAGGCCACCTTATACAATGAATGAGTTGCATTTGGCTTGCTAACTCACGAGCTGAACAGGCCTGATATGCATGCATGCCAATTATTAGCAGGATACTATAGCATCATTTCTCAAACTGTGGGTCCGGACCCACTAGGTGGGTCATGAGCCAATTTCAGATGGGTCCCCATTCATTTCAATATTTTATTTTTAATATATTAGACTTGATGGTATGTGACTGCATTTGAGGAAATGTTACAGACCTATACTTTTAACAAGCTACTATATATATACTGTGTATATATAGTATATATAGTATATATACTATATATATCCATTAACAATGATAGTCAATGGGAATTACTCTTGTGGGTAGGATTGCAACCTAGAATTGTGAAAAATGTTCCTGCTTGATGATGTCACTTCCGGTCATGACATCACTCCCAGTGGGTCGTGACAGATTCTCATTCTAAAAAGTGGGACCTGGTGCTAAATGTGTGAGAACCACTGCTGTATAGTAAATATTCAACTAACATGGGTTATAAATTCATAGGAACCTAAAATGTTCCTTTAGAAATTACTGAATTGATCTTAGGCAAAAAGAAAAAAAAGATGTTAGGCAATGAGATTGTGATGAGAGAGAAGAAGTTGAAGGCCAAATTGGAGACAGTATCTAGTGGTTCATGGTGGCCTCTTCCCCTTGTTCCCTAGGCCACTCTTTTTATTGGTCAGATTGGAATTTGACTGAGGGCTCTTTGCTGCTATCACACAAGACTAGGGAGCAGGGCTCCATGGCCACAATCACCCAGTGCCTAGTGCAAGATTCTGCTCAGAGCAGGGGTACTTATAGGACTTTAAAGGCAAAGGTAATCCCCCTCCAGAAACAACAGTGCACTCGCTGTCAGCCTCACCTATCTCACAGAGGAGGAACCATTTTTATACCACCCTGAGTGGACAAAAGTCCCCTTCTCCTGAAGTGCCTCCCACAGTAGCCTGGGAGGCGCAGGATCCGGCATCAGCCCTTCTCGGTGCCACCGAGCCTGGACACCCTGGGCAGCTCAGGATTGGGCTGCCTGTTATGTATCTTCCTTTTACGAATGCTATAAGTTAGCAAGCTTATAGAAAGACAAACAGGCAGGCAGCCTGAACGCTAGAGAAGACTAAATGAATGTTAACAGGGAGCAGGACACTTTTACTGCTCTCATTGTGGGGTGATTGACCTCTCACATGAGCTGTGGGATGAGGGCTCCCTCCACTGCTTGCTATTTCACATCTGTGATGCAGTAGCGGCAGTAAAGGAAAGGCCAGCCTTGCTTTGTGCAAGGCCTTTTATAGGCCTTGAGCTATTGCAAGACCTTCATTCATTCATATAAGGTCATCTTTAATATATTCATTTATGTATATGTAAATAAAGCTTATGTAAATTTATTCAAATTTTAAATGTAAATTAATTCTTTTTTTGCCCTGGCCCCTGACACAGTGTCAGAGAGATGATGTGGCCCTCCTGCTAAAAACTTTGGACACCCCTGTCCTGTATGGATACTTAATTGGAAGTTGGGTATGTACCAAAAACTTGATGAAAATGTGAACTCTATAGAGAAGGCAAAAAAAGGAAGTGACGTGCAGGTAATTTGCAAGTATGTTCTAGGCATAGAAGGTAGAAAGGGGGGGAAAGCCAAGTCATTTGAGGAGATTAGGAGATCTTTCAACTGCTGAGCTCTATGGTGTGTACACCCCTGTATACTGTGTGCGCTCACTGTGTTTCCACTAATAAGAGTGATATTCATCTTCTTTTAATCAGGTGAATATGTCACAATAAATCAAAATTGGCCCTGAGTTTCTATAGTGTCTCATTTCTTCATAATGGGCGAACTGTGTAATTAAATAACCATGCAAAAGAGTAGAGAAATAAGATATTCCAGCAAGTTTTAATATAATTTTAGTAAAACTAAGCTGAGTGCTAATGACCGAATTAAAGATCAAAGTGAAAGAGAAAACTTAGTATGTTCAAGCTAATAGGCTGCCTCTGAAACAAAAAATGTGTCTGCTGTGCAACTCATCCCTCAGAGGAAAAATGCCTCTTTAAATAAAAAGGCAGGGACATGGAATCATTTGTCTAATATCTCTTATTCCTGCTAGCATTCTGACCCCCCTAAACCTATTGGGACACCATATTTGGATTCAACAGTACTTTGTCTCATTGATGTTATTGGGACCGGCTTTGTTTTTACCTTAGTCAGAACCCAGTTCTATCCTTCTGCCCACTCTGATGCAGCAGTGCCAAAATGGCTACTACTGCATCCTGCGGGGGGGGGGGGGGGAGGTGTTGTGGAGATCTTCTCTTGGTAATAGAACAATAATCCCTGTCCTGTTCTGCCCCTTTACCCCGTTGCAGCATTGTTTTCCCCTACCCCACCATCTCCTCTGCCACCTGAACTTTGGCACTCCGGATTCACTGGCAAAGCTCCATCTCTCCCTCCATTGTTCTGGAGTACCCTTTACAACTGGTACTGATGGGAGTCAGCACCAGAGGAAGAGGAGCACCTCCATTTCCCGGTCCAGGTAGGCTTGGGCTGTCATTGTCATTGTTTCCATATCTGTTGTTGCTGAGTTCAGTACCATTTTTTTCCTTCTTATTAGTAATTTCTTCTCATGATTAGATATTATCAGCTCCTGAAGAGACAGGAACAGCTTGAGATGGCCCAGCAGTGTCAACTCATGGCATTATGCTGTGTGAAGTGGAGCAGCAAATGACACCCGCCTCCTTCCTTCTCTCTCCTTTTTCCTCAGAAAAACTGCTTGGTGCCACTTCACTTTCGTTCCCTGCAGGCCATCTGTGTGTGTGCTATGTGTGTTGCTGTGGTTCTCTGGGAAACTGCCTGGAGCTGCAACTGAAGGCATCCATGTCACCATGCTTCATGGTGGGGCCAGCCATGAAAGAAAGTGGAACCTCACTGAAGAGTTGAGTGACTGTCCCCTCACTACAGTTCTGCTTCTTTTCATGCCCCCCAGCTGCTCTTTTTTTAAAAAAAGCAACAAACATGCTGAGCCACGTTACACATATAGGATAAAAGGTAAATCACTTCTCTGTGAAGACCTTTCATAACCCCCAGCACAAGTCTAAGTACCCATCCTTTGCGACACTTTTTGTTTCTTAGTTGTAAAGAGTTGCGTATTTTCAAGGTTTTGTATAACTGAAATGCAGCCATGGCAAGAATATGTCAAGCAGAATGGGGAATTTGTTGGCATGCTTAGTAATTTATTGCTATGGTTTGCTGATGGAGAACATGTGAAGATACAGACTTCAAAGAAGCCTGAGGAGATGAATCAGCAAACAACTCATTTGTACTTCAGCATTAGATGATGCAGGTGTTTACTTCAGGGGATTGAAAAATGGCACCATTTCGGTGAGCAAGTGAATAATCACCTTACTGTATGATGTAGCTCATCTAGTGGTTATTTTCATTATTGTCTGGTAGTTTCACCAGTGCTTAAGGAGATCCTTGGAGATGGTGGTCTACATTAACATTGCCAGTATCAGAAAATGCATTTTCAAAGTTTTACAGATTGTACATATGCCCTTTGATATATAAACATTCCTTCACCTGATAATAAGATTGCCTTGAACTTTTGGGGGGAATTGTACACTTAGTTTTAGTTAATATTGAGGAGTTATCCAGAGTCTAAAGATGTAGAATGGCCTGGGCCCTCAACCAGTGCCTGACGTGGACACTCCTTGACACTGCCCTTGCTCAAGACAGTTGTTCTATCACCACCACTTAAAAGCTATGGGTTCAGAGGTCATCTCGGGTTAGCAGTGGACCCTTATCAAGACTGTGGATCCTTGGCAGCTGCCCAACGATGCTGATCTCTGATGCTGGCCATACAATGCCAGCATCTCTGATGCTAGCTACAAGATTGACACTTTCCGACAAGACAGTATTACAGCTGTCTTGAAAATAACACCATCCACCTTCTGCAAAGCAAAGGATCATGGCTGGTTCAAAATTGAATTCCATTTCAATGCGTTTTCTTTTTCAAACGTTGCAGGGGAGTTATATCGAGTAGTTCAATTTTTTTCCATGTGACTGCTGTTTCTAACTGCATGTGTCAAAAGCCATTTCAAGTTTTTATTTCCTTGTAATGTAGTAGAACTATTTTATTTAAATAAATGCCACAGAATAGGTCAATGGGTCAAAAGATCCAATTATACAATCTTTATTCTTTTTGTATTATTATGCTTCATTCTTTTGGTGCTCTGCATTAATCTTTTAAGTTTTTGTTAAAATTCAATTATCATCTTCCCCTGCCATTATCTTTTGTACCCACTAAATAATCAAGCTGACCTAGATTCAGATATATACCTATTTTTCCAAATTAAAAAAAATTAAATTAAAAAATTAAGAAAAATGTCCCTTGATCCAGTTCGTATAATAAATTGATGTAATTGCAATACATTTGTAATGTTTGCCTGGGTATACCTGAATAGAATTGCAGAGTATAGACCTATAAAAGAAAGTAATAGCTCTCAACTCCATTAAAAGTGTATAAAAAGTACTTTTCTTTTGTTCCTATACTCTGCTAAAACCACCCTTTGAAGTAAACTTCACCTCCTTAGAGTAAAGTGTATACTCTAAGCAAAGTGTTTACTCTAATTAACAGTTCATGAGCAATCTGCTTTTCATCAAAGACTGTAAATTAACTGAGAAAGGAGAGAGGGCTCTTTGCACACTTTGGCTTCATTAAGTGTGCATCAGAATTAATTCTAATTGACTGAATTTTGTGGTTATTTAACTAGTAAAAAATAAATTCATTGCATCGCTCAGTGCTCCTTTAATGTGGTGTTAGCACTAATTTTCCAAAGAATGCATGGCCCAATCCGACTCAGATCTTTCAATGATGGAACTTCCGTTCCGTTGACAGAGGACGTGGGCTGCTCACACTGCAGCTGCAGCAATAGTGCATGCAAGGGAGCTGCCAGTTTTAATACCTGGGGACCATGCATGCGTGCCATTGGAACACCCAGCCACCGTTGGTGAAACTAAGTTGGTAGTGGGGGTGGGCCAAGGGCAGGGAGAGGAAAAATCTGAGCAGGTGCTGGTACTGACTGGGAGTATGTTGGAAAGGGCACAGGGCAAATATCATTAGTAAAGGTGGTGCTGTGCATTGGTGCAATATTCAGTGCTAGGACTCAACATGCTCCCCTCGGCCCACTTAGACTTGTACCATCCAAAGAGCTGGCACAGATCCAAGTAGACACACTGGGGATCATGATGCAGCAAGTAGGTAAGTAAAAATGCCTTTTGGTTTCATCTTCATTGCATCATGGTCTCCGGCCAGCCCATAGTATGCACCAGAGCCAGCACTGCTGCTTGCTGTTTGCCTCCTGGGAACACAATGGGGCTGTCAGTCATGCAACTGCTCTGTATTGTGAGGAAGGTGTACTACCAGTTCCTGAGTGAGTAGACTTGGAAATGTAGGTTCAAATTCACCTTCATAGTGTAGGAAGGGAGGAACTGGCCTTTTTGGCTCTTTCCACCTGCAGCAGCTTCAACAATTCTTCTGACTGCTTCCCAGCTAAGGAGGAGAACTTCTTAAGAGGCCACAGATGTAACTTCAGGAAATAACCATTTGGCATAAAATGCATTTCTTTAATTCTCTTTAATTATTGTGGTGCATTGACTATAAGCCTATGGTAACATTTTCATTTATTTTGCAGTGTAAACTGCTTTTGGAATGTTTGTTGAAAAGCTGTATATAAATGATACTGTGATGATGATGATGATGATGACTCTCCATCAGAGGAGAGTTGCCTGTTTTAGCCTCAGATTATGATAGAACTTTTTATTTTCTCAGAAGGAAGCAATGGGTGATGACAGCATTAGTGGGCATTTACATTCTTACAGATTAAAAACTCATTTCACTAAAGGAAAATACTTTGAACTCTCCTTCATGTTAAAGTGCATTATAAGCAGAAAATGTTCCAATCATAATACAGGTTGAGACTAATTATTCGCGTGGGTTCTGTTCCAAGCACTCACCTGGATTTAAAAAAAAAAAATGCACTAACTATAGCAAATCAATTTAAAAAAACAAAGTTTCTTTGCTCCAGTGATGGAAAAACAGCCTTGCTGACCTTTTGACTCTAAGATAAGAGTCATTAAGAAGACAATCCATCAGCACTTCACTCATCCCCTCCCTTCACCAATGCAAAATGATCACATTTCTTTCATGTGCTGGGGGAAGGGATGGGTCCAAAGGAGAGAGAAGGATTGATGGATTGTCAGCCAGCTGCCCTCTCTCTCTCTCTCTCTCATTAAGGAGGCTGTTGTTAAAGGACTGTTCAGTTTTTAAAACTGATTAGGGATGCATTTTTCCCCTTCTCCAGGGATCAACACATTCCTTCTCATTTGCAGGGGTCATTCGTGTTGAGTCAAATCCATGTATAAAAAATCCGTGTATAAATAGGCTGGACCTGTTAACTACAGTTTACTGAAATTGTGTCCATGTAAACAACAATTTGGGAATTAGAATGCTCTTTTTTGCTTCTGAGTTTCAGAAAACACCTGCTCTCTATGCACAGAGAGCCCCTGTGTCTTCCACAAATACTAATGGGGAAGCAATTAGACAGAGCACATGATCAAGTAAGAACTGAACATACAATCAGCTGCACAACTAATTGATGCATTTTTGTCATAGCAAGAGATGAATTTTTAAACGCAGCTGTTCACATTGATTTTTGCTTTAATTAAGTTGTATTTGCCCAATTTTTAGGCATTTTTCCCCATGTTAAAAAGCACAAGTCTCAAACTCCGTCTTGTCTGCATCAAACCACCATTTCCTTTAAGTAAGTGAGTCACATACATCAGTGGCCCTGAATTACTGTTGTGTGAAACAGGATGAGTTATCTTAGCTCTCCACTCCAGTATGCGTAGGGCCCGTGTTTTCTTCCTGATGGCTCCTAGCCCTGTAAGAAGTGCTGGTTTTTATTGGCAACATGAAACAGACTGTTTGGAGTCATGCTCCACTTGCTTGTTTTGTCATGATTGATTGACAGGTATGCTGTTCTGTTGCTATCTCTTTGTTCCATAGTGCCAAAAGAAGTGTTTGAATTCTAAAATCTGGGTCAGATGCATTAGGCTGTCGCCATCACACTGCTGCTTTAATAAACCCAGAACAATTTTCTATCTCCAGCCTTGGTTTGCATAATTAATTTCTCTGACAACACCCTGAGAGAGATTTTGTTGTACTCTCTAATAGCTACAGATGTGTTAGTTCATTTTCAGACAGCTCGCTAAATTGAAGCAGAGAGAAATTTCCACAGAGAGACAATACTTGCAGTGAGGAGGAGTGGCAGTGCATCCCGTTCCAGGATGCCACTCTGGGGGCAGGGGTCTTGCCACTCAACTCTTTGACCCAACAATAAGGTCCCAATCCTACCCACTTTCCAGTGCTGATGCAGCTACAACGTAGCCCTAAGGGAACAAATGCTCCCTTACTTTGGGGAGCTGTCAATGACAGCTTCACCCCTGTTGGCATAGCTACATCAGCACTGGAAAGTTGGATCGAACTGGGCCCTATGGGTTTGTCAGTGGTTTTGAGACTAGGGTGAATGTTTCTACACAGTGTGTTTAATACATAGCATGAGGGGAGAAAGGGTAACAAATCAACATCTGGTCATGCATTTTCATGAGCCACACATCTGTTTTAATCTTAAGAATCAAATTGAACCTAACCCCCCCCCTTTCATATTTGTACAAAAAAATTAGGGCTTGTCAGTTTCATTCCAAACCACTCTTTTATTTCTGCATGGTTTGTAAAGTGTCCCCCCCCCCCAAAACATAATGTGAGCATGGCGAGTACTGTGAGTAGGTGATTGGTGCTTCCATCTTTGATGGTGCTGATCAGTTGATGGGAAGGAGGGGAGAAGGGTGACATGACTGCATTTGCCAGGCTGATGTACTGCAGTAATTGTCAGACTTTTAGCACCAGGACTCCCTTTTTAGAATGAGAATCACTCTGGACCCACCAGAAGTGATGTCATGGCCAGAAGTGACATCATCGAACAGGAAAATTTTTAACAATCCTAGGCTGCAATCTTACCTATACTTATGCAGGAGTAAGTCCCATTTACTATCATTGTTAAAAGTACTTTATATACATAGTAACCTGTTAAAAGTACAGATCTGTCACATTTCTCCAAATGCTGTCACATACCATGATAGCATCAAGTCTAATATATTAAAAAATAAAATATTGAAATGTATGGGGACCCACCTGAAATTGGCTTGTGACCTACCTAGTGGGTTCCAACCCATAGTCTGAGAAACACTGATGTACTGTATTCTGATTGGTTGGAAGGTGCACACACAGACCCAATACAGCAAAGTTCAGCATGCATTCAATCACACATGGTGGGTCTAAATTCTTGTTTAGAAAACCTCATGGGGCCAGAATGGCTTCTTGCAAATAGATGGTTGGTTTAAAAAACAGGTTTTGCCTTCAGAAAGTTTGGACTTTTGTACTTGACAGAAGATTTTTTTAGGGGACCTGGTCCAAAGTTATCTTCCAATTATGTTTACAGTTAAAGATCACTGGATTTAAAATGAATAATCAAGCATAGCTAGCTTCAGACTTATGTTGCTCTTGAGAACATTCTTAGAGAAGGGAAGAGAAATACAAATCCTAGCAAAAGAAAAAATATTGTAGGGAGCCTAGAGCAATGGAGCTATGGCTGAGATTATTCAGCAAAATTGACAGAGTCTTTCCATCTCAGTCCCATAAAGTATTGATTTGTATGTGTGTTTTAACAGTCCGGAAACAGACTGATGTGTCCTTTGTAGCCACTGCTCAGCTTATTGCAGGTCACTTGGGTGCAACAACTTAAGAGGTATTTTAACATCTGATATCTTAACGTCATTAACATATCTTAACAATATCAGAGGCAACCTAACTGTATCTGATAATTGAAAATGCTACTTTGTAGAGATTGTTTTTGTTAACGTATGCATCTGAGTGAGGCCAACTCAGCCCACAAATAAATATTGTTTCTATCTGAGAGCTTAGATGTGAGATGGCATTAGCAACCCATGTTTAAAATTTCTGATATACATCTTTCTTGCCTTCTGGCTAGAGAAGTTGGGGAACTGTATTCACCAAAGACAATGACATTATTGTAATGTATTATTCTAATGCATTTTAACCTTGGTTTATCATTTATTTACATGCAAATAAAAAAAAATCTGCTTTGCTTGAGGCAAAAGTGTAAACTGATAGTAAATCACCCCAGTCTATTTTGAATATGTAAATGTAAAATTGCATCTGTATGGAAATGATGGTTTTTGCTTCTCCAAGCTAGGACAATAATATATTTCAGGGTAATTTTGTGATGCCTTATTAAGGAGGTGGTCAAGTGCTATGCTTTAAGCAAGAGTTAACATTTCTCTCACCTCCATCAGTTGTCAGAAGTGACTTGGTATAACACTCATTCAAAAGCGGGTTGTCAAGTAAACGACGACTGTTTGCTACTCTTGTTCATCAATTCTAGTTTATTTGCAAAGTTCTCATTCTTTCAGTCCTAGTGCAGCCAATGCGAAGAAATTAGTCATGGTTAATTTGAAACACACTGCTTTCAATGGAGTTTAGTCATGACTAACTTAAGCTGAATTGGAATCTAGAAGCCAAACGAGATGTGATGACATAGTCACTTTATGACATAGTCACTTGTGGTCACTTTACACTTTTTGAAAATAGCATCAGCAAGGGAGAGGTGTTCCACACCAGGACCAAGGCCGGGGGGCAGTATTTCTCTGGCATTATTTTTCTGATGAATTGCCACTCTCTGGGGAAAGCCTTTGCATATATTTGGGATGATTGAGAGAGTTAGGAGGCGGGAGGCATTAACTCCTCCTCCACTGTGACAGTCTTGATCTGGATTGACTCCCTCCAGCAGTTGCTATTTACAAAAATTTTAAAAGTATGTTGGATTTGGCTCTAACTGTGTAATCTACTTAAATTTAGAGCCCAAACTTATTGTTGTGGCCCATTGACCCCACGCAATGGCACCAATGCTGTGCATCCTGCAGTGGGGAAGCAATCCAGGAGGTTATTGGGGATAAGCCTCTGGGGCACAGGGGGTCTACTTGAACCTGCACTAATTAAATAGCCAACACAAGTCTGTGTGGACCTGTACCATGGGATCAGGTCTGGGAAGGGGGTTAGGATTTAGCTGCCACCACCATCACTGAACCCACCCCCATCTCAGACCTGATACACCCATCCCCCAAGCTTTCACCACCCCATTCCACCTCCCCACCCCCATTCCAGCCGTGTCACTTCATTAAGTTGTGACTTAGTTGACCACATGCCACTATCTTCTTCTATCTTATTCCAAGATGCAGGGCAACTGTACTTTTAGCCTGCTAAGGAATCTCTCCGTATGCTGAACTGCATTCATGAGAGGATTGGATTGAACATTTGGTGTTTATGTTAGACAGTCTTAAGGCTACTTAAAAGTAATGGCATGTTCCGTAACCAAAGAACTGCTAGTGTGGACCCCATTGCATAGGAAAGAACCTCAGTGTCCACAATGTACAGTATTCAATTTTTTTCTCTTTAATTTTTTTTTGCATGAAGAAAGATAGGGAAATATATTAGAAGATTATAGACTTCATGTCTCGTAGTGTAGTAATGTCACATCTATTGTACGTTAAGGCATTGGAATTGCCTTTTGAAATTAAGCTTTTGAAGATTCTCAGCTCTGCTTTTCCATAATAATGTAATATGAGCATGTCAGATCTGAAAGTACTGAAAAGTCACAGCCTTGACTTTTTCAACTCTCTGTACAATACCATACTTCTTTTTCTTCTTGTACTTCTTTTTCCATATTATCACATCTCCCAACAGTTCTTTGTAAAGAGGTTCTTGCCAGGAAGTAGGGAAGGGTTAATATTTTCCTTTTGCATGAACTGAAAGGGGGGAAGGCAGGAATGAGTTTTTTTTCCTTATCTCTGATAGGAAGGAAGGCACCAACGATCATTGGATGCAGGATGGGAGGGTTGATATTTCTTTGACTGAGGGAGGGCAGAAGAAGGAGCCCAAGGGGGTTCTTGCTTTACAATGGGCTGAAAAAGCCCAGGGAGGGAGAGGAGGCAGAGAAGGGGGGAGGCAGTTCATAGTGATTATGTTTTCTACTGCATGGCATGTAGATGGGGTGAGGAACCCTCATGGAATGACCGACTACAGTGGGACTACTTCTGAGTAGAGTTAACAATGATTAGGTTGTCCTGGTAAGCCTCATAGTAGCTGCTTGTGATCTTCCTCCTCCTTGCTGCTTCCTTCTGTGCTCTCATGCAGTCCCTCTCACCCCCTCCTGCCTTGTTTACAGAAGGGATGGGACATGGGGGGGGGAGTATTAAAGAACTCTGACACACCCACAGCAGCCTTGTTTTTTCCATGGCTGGCTTTTTAAATGGGGCAATTCAACTTGAGTCCTTTAGAGTTGCAAAAGGGTGACTCAGTGACTTGGAAAGTGCTCCTATTATGACGTGTTTTCAAGTTGAGTCTCAGAGGGGCGGTGACTCTCAGTTAGACTCAAGTCAAGCCGCACTGAACTTTCCCATCCCTATAAAATACCCTGAGTGTCCGTATTAAATAGCTCAAAAGGCTAGAGTAAAAAAATACATTTTTAGTTCCTGCCAGAAAACCTCTAAGGAGGGAGCGGTTTGTAAGAATGGCTGCCTCTCTTGAGACTTTTCGGCAAGGCCTGAAGACGTTTCTGTTTAAACAAGCCTTCTGAATTCTCGGCCTTTTTAAACATCTTTTTAACATCTTTTAATATTTTTTAACATCTTTTAATATTTTTTACAGGCCTGATTCTTATGATTTGCTGCTGCTCTATGCTCTTTTTTACCTAACTATTTTTTGTCTGACTGCTGTTTTTATGATATCTATTAATATGTTTTTATTTGTTTTAAACTATGTTTTTAATCTGTTTTAACCTGTTGTAAGCCGCCTTGAGTCCCTTTGGGGAGAAAGGCGGGGTAAAAATAAAGTTGTTTATTATTATTATTATTATTATTATTATTATTATTATTATTATTATTATTATTATTACATTAAGAGGGAGGGAATTCCACAAAGTTGGTGCCACTATAATAATTCCGCTGCATGATTTTGAGGGGCTTAGATATTCCCATAAAAATGTGGGCATAGACCCGAAGCAACCGGTCCTTGGAATTCACTCAGGAAGTCTCAAATTAAAAAAAAATCAATGCAAAATTAATGATGTGAGAAAGCGAGCTTTTGCTTCTGCTGCCTGGCAACAGGCCTTGATGGACAGATATTGTGAATCAGCCAGGGAGGTGCTTTTCCAGCTGGTTTGTAATCCCATTTGAGAGACAAGTATCCTGTGTATAACCCAAGGCTATTGTCAGTCTAAGGGCCCAATCCTAATGAAATGCTACCCGTAAGGTACAGTAGCACCTGCATTTTTTACCATCATATTATTTTACTTTCTCTACTCCACTCCTGCCTTCAATGGGTTTACTTGGTTCTGCGCCTGCTATTTTTCTGGTGCAATATGAGCAGACCCAAGGGGGTATCGTGAGGGCAAAATGGGGGTCAGGATATTGGCAAAGCAGTCTTTGGCCTGCTCCTAGTTAGGATTGGGCGGTGAGTAGTGGTTTAATTATAGCTCAGTGATGTACTGTTCTTGCATTTTGTGTGAACATTTCTGTGGTGCTCCTATGCCTTTCTACTCAGAAGTAAGTCTCATTGTATTCAATGGAGCTTATTCCCATGAAAGTGTGTAGGATTGCAGCCTAAGGATGTTTTTGCAGTGAGGCCAAGTCAATTTGGATTTCATGCTGGTAGCTTGCAGATGGTTTTTTTCTTTCTTTTCTTTTTAATAGGAACCCAATCTTTTCAATTTGAATGATCACTTTTTATTCTGATTTGAAGCACAGAAGAGCAAATTTAGGGGGAAACCGTATGTAAATCAAGCAAAAATGCAAAGTATTCCATTCAGTTTGTTCAAAAAGTGCTGATTGCTCATGCACTCTTTTATTCACAAATAAAATAGCTATATATGCTATTGGATATTACCTGCTTAATAAAGTGCTTCATAAAGATATTATATATAACTGAAAGAAGTTATTTTATGTATTTTTTTTTATTAAATGAAAACACTATGAATTCAACTCAGGCCAAGGCATTTCATTTCAATTAATTGTCCTAACTAAAACTTCTTGAAAAATGGGTTGATTTTGTTCTGATGTGAGCTGAACCAGCTTGTTTCTTACAGTCTTTCATTTAAAGAGTGATGCATGCTAAGTTTGTGAATTATTAAAATTAAATTTAGAGGGTGCACATCAGGAGCTGCTTTGGGCTTTAAAATATAATCAGAATCAACCCTCAGTGAATGAAGCAAGCAGGACAATCTGTTCCAGAGACTTAGAAAGCCAATAACACAGACTCTGAATCAGAAAGATTATATAGCCAGAGCATTTAAACAAACCTTTGGCCTGAACATCAAATAACTCGTGACTCATAGTTGGTTGAATTATTGCAAAATAAAGTGTGGAACTATAGTGATATATATTAGCATTCCGACTGAAAACGGCCTTGCATGATAAACATTTCCCTTTCTCCCAATCAGACGAATGCCTTGTCCTCGAGAACTTTAAAAAAAAACAACAGAAAAGGATAAAAAAAGAAAATACAAACTATACAATACCAAAAACAAGGACTATATAACATCTATATGCTCCTTAGAAACACCTCTCCCATTTTAATCTGTTGGAAGAATATATAGTATATATAGGAAGACACTGTATATGCTATATAGTCCTCCTATTATAAACAATGATGAGGAATATATAGTTGTGTCTCAGCATCCACAGGGGTTCCATTTCCAGAACCACCCCCCCCCCCCATGCCAAAACCTGCAGCTAATCAAGATCCACAGGTCTTTGCACTCAGACCCATTAGGCACAGCCTCCCTGGCCCTCAGAATGGCTCCGGAAGGCTGAAAATAGTCACTTCCAGTTTTTATCCAAGAACTGAAAGTGACAGTTTTCAGCCTTCTGGAGGCCTCAGAAGACCTGCTGAGGGTTGGGATAGCTGTGTGCAACTTCCCTGGCATTCAGAAGGTCCTCCAGATGTTACCAGAGCAGAGCTGTGGTTGCATTCAGAGTCCAGGTGTGGCCAAAACTGCTTAGTCAGAGATTAGTTAAAGCCGCAGGGTCCCAAATCCGCGAATAAGGAGGCGTTACCTGTATATGTATGGTGTTTTTCTTGCATGGGCAAAGTGCTCCACATGTATTATTTTGATGTATTCTTTTCAACAGTTCTATAAGCTAAATATTATTGTCCCAATATTGCAGCTGAGATGTACTCGCTTGCCTAAAGTTACTTGGGCCCCAGTCCTCATGTTGAGCCAAAAGAAGGGGCCTATCAAAGGAGACCTGCATCCCTACCACTTCAGTGCTCCCTGCAAGACCACAAGACCCCCTCAGTGCTCCCCTCCTGTTTTTAGTCTGTTCTCAGCCCCAATCCGCTGCTGCTTCAGCGCCTTAACTGTAGTTTAATTTTTTTTTTACCTTTTTATACCACCTTTCCTCCAAGCTGCTTGGTGTCGTGTACATTGTTCTATCCTTCCTCTTAGCCTCTCAACAACCCGGAGAGGTCAGTTAGGCAAAGAGAGAGTGACTGGCCAAAGGTCACCCAGCAAGCTTTGCTGGGATTTGAACCTGAATCTTCCAAGTCTAACTCCAGAACCATTAATTAGCTTTCTTCCTAGAAATACACTATTCACCATGTAACTGTCAGATTTTTCTAGATGAAAATATCACTAAAGGCAACGGATGCAGATGCCTTTACTGTGAATACCTTTGTTTCCTTTCTGTGTTTGATTATATGACAATTTCACTGATTCCTGGAAGAATACTGGATTTCTCCCTCCCTTTTTTTAGGCTGCACTGGAAAGCAAGGGCTGCGAACAGGAGTAAACTGGCACAAGAAAGGCAAGGCAAAGCGAGCCATTTGGAGAGGCTTTAAGAAACTTTTCATTCCCTGACATGCCTTTTTTAATATCAACGTGCATGTTAGTGCAATGCCAAATTATGTTTGGCAATGCACTAACAGCCTCTTCGCATTTGGCTACCAAATGGAAGTTGTTCAAATGAATGCTGGCACGTCAACTAGAATTATCAAATTATATGTTGTAATCGCAAAGATTCCTATAAGCCACAATTTAGACTGTGAGAATAAATATTCAGCAGCTGGTCAGTGTCCTATCCCAATTTTTCCTATCCTGCCAACTACGCCAATTTGTCCCATCCAAATATTTCAACTCCCTTCTAATGCCCACTTTTTGACTAATTAACACCCTTCTTTTCCAAGAACAACAGCTGTGGTGTGCAAAGAAATGAACAGAACTCCTTGTCAGTTGAGCAATTAACAAGAATTTATTGCTACAGACACACACACTCCCTGCAAGTCCTCTTGTCCAGAGGCTTTCTCTCCCCCAAACTCCACTTAACTCAGTGGGTAAAGGTCTGAAGCCTCCAGTCCAAGTCCAATCTAGTCTCCAAAGCACAGTCCAGCCTTCCCAGTTCAGTCTTCTGCAGCAGAGCCCCTCCTCGCCAGCAGTGTCCTCTCCAGCAGAGCGTCTCCTCCAGCAGAGTCCTGGCAGTCTCCTTCTCCAGTTGGTCTGGATCAGGTAGCTCTTGGTCAGGTAGCATCTCCCTCTGGGTCAGGGTATCTCTTGGTCAGGGTAGCCTTGCTCCTTCTGAAGCTGCCTTTTATTCCTGTATGTCTCATAATTCAAAATGCAGCTCACCTGTGAGCTACCTCAGGTCAAACAGCTATCAAACATGGAATCGCTGTCAACACCACATCATCCACCTGATGATCTTCTGATCTTCCATTACAGGTCCCGATGCTAAAAGGTTTGGGAACCACTAAATTAATGGATTCAGAGCCTGATCCTGTGGTCCATGGCGCAGCTCTGCGCCGCAAACCACAGTTGCAAACGTGCCGTAAGGCATGTTTGCGGGGCTTACTGCTGGGCTCCCGACTGGCACTGGGCTAGCGCCTGGTGGGTGCCCGGGTTCCCCGGCTTGGTGGTCTCCCGGACTGTGGGGCTGCGAAACGGGAGGTGGGGGCGTGGCCAGGGCATGGGGGAGGCGTTCCGGGGGAGGGGGGAGGTGTGGCCAGGGATGGGGGAGAGGCGGATCTGCGGAGCCGAGCTCTGCAGGATCCAAGGCGCTCGGGCAGGGCTGCTTGCCCAACACGAGCGCCTTTACTTTAGCAGCGACCTTTTGGTCGCCACTAAAGTGAGTAGCCCCATTGCTGGGCTGCTTCCCTTACCCAGGGGAAGGGGACAAATGTCCCCTTCTCCCGAGGAGCCTCTCGCAGTAGCATGGGAGGGGCAGGATCCGGCGGGAGTCCGCCATGGAGCCGCCTGACCCGGGCGCCATGGGCAGCTCAGGATTGGGCTATAAATCATTAATGCATTAGTTAACTGGGACAAGCAACTGCTTCTGTGTACACCATGTGCAGAATTGTAATATGATAGCATGTGTGTGAATTATTGTGTAATACATTTCACATGATAAAGTATATGTATATTCCCCCCCCCCCCCGTATTTGCTGGCTTTAATTCAGCATAAAGCATCAGGTGAATTCCTGCAACTTTTTGGACCACAGTCTACTGTTTATAGGCTATATGGTATCTTGGGATTGAATTGGCAGATTAACAGTCCAGTCCTATAAGGAGGAAGGCAAACCTAAGCCCATGGAGGCTACTGACATCAGGTCAGCCTGCAGAGCATGAAGATCCCCAACATTATAGAAAAAGATCTGTCCCCACTAAATGACATGATATAAAAGTGTATATCAAAGTGTAAAAAATGCAAATATTTTTCAATCGACTTATGCATGTTCTTTCATGTCGCATACTGAAAGTACCCACTGCTATTTTATCTGATTTCTGTAAAAGCCAAATGAATTGCAATCAATGACATTTCTAGTGAAGCAAACATGTCTCCGTGACCAGAGCACTTAGTGTTTCCCCTGTTACTGATGCTATAAAGAATTGCTTCTCATTATATTCTCTTACATTTGATAAGCAAGTAAAGTCTCTAATGTACCAAACTCTTAGAAACGTCATCTAAATCATGTGTACAAATTGGAACCTAAGGCAAATATTATGCTTTCAGCAAGGAAGCAAGCGGATTTCTTACAAAATGTAAACAATGGAAATGATCAATTTGCAAACCTGGTTAAATATAATTAGATAAACTGCACTGCAAAATGTATTTGTCACCAAGCTGGCATAACAACAGATATAGACACTGACATATTTGCACAACCACTTAATATTAGCATGTGCATCTTTTGAATGTTCAGCATGATGTTCTGCAGAAATTTATGGCGCAGCCAGCTCAGATGCTCTCCTGCATAAATCCCATCACAATATTGTGCAGGTCCCTGCCAGGAGTCAAGCAAATGTGTAGTGTGTCATGCACCCAGAACCTTGGAAATGTCAGACAGGGGAACAGATGATCTTTGTACCACTACCATGCTCTGGTCAAAGGAGAGAACTCCAGGGACAGCAACAATAAAACCTCTGAGTACTTTTAATGCACAGTAGGTTAGGTGATGCAACCTAAAACAGCCGCTTGATGTTCTGACTATGTTCTGACTAGGACTATGTTCTGACTAGGATGTTCTGACTAGGAGACTCAATAGTTGATGTTTCTTTCCAACTATGGATTACTTCTGCTTCTTTCATTTCTATGGCATCCATGCAAGAACACTTCCTGCTGGACCCTGTCCTTAGGGACAAACCACGGGTGACATATGAGAGCTGGGGAGTAGGATTTTCCACTCTGAGTATCGGAGGTAGAAAGCTTAAATAATGTCTCCCCGTGGTGGTAAAAATGTTATAATCTAATGGCCTAATCCTTTGCACGGCCTATGGCAGTGACCGATCTCATGCTCTACTGCTGTATGTCCTGTTACAACAACGTGAAAGGTGTGCTGCCATGTACTCCAGAGCTCTCAGCACTAATAGGTACCTACTAGTGAATCCTGGATGCCATTCCAGAGTAAATACGGTGGAACTGGGGTGGTTCATGGGCAATTTGGGGTTGGTTTGGGAGAGGATTGGGGAAAGTTGGCACAGTGTGGCATGAGGCAGAAGGGGGTGGATCTTGCTGGTGCTAGCACATGCCAAGAGCCTATCTCCATTCCAATACACCCTCTGAGGCACATCACTTACACCAGTTATTTAGGTGATGTGGGGCTGAAGAGACCCATTGATAGCCAGGCAGCCTACAGAGAGGTAAGTAATTTTACTTACCTCTCCTGGGTTGTCTTCCACCATAGCATGCAGCACATGCTCTAGCAGCTGGTTGCATAACGTAAAATGGTGAGGGATAGGATATAAATTACTGTAAAGAAATGGATGAACCCATTTTATACTGAATCAAAGGTCTGTATAACTATCTCAGCTGTCTACTCTAGTTGGCAGTGGGTCACCAGAACTTACTTTAGATATAATAACTGGAGATGCTGGGAACTGCAGCAGGGACCTCCTATAGACAAACATGCACTCTACCACTGACCTATGGCTCCCTTCCCCACCCAGAGCCTAATGTGTTATCTTTTAATGGCCCCCCACATTTTGCATTCAAAATGTCTACCTCACCCTGTAAAGTCAACCTGTGTGGGCTCGGAGCATAGACTGACCAGCTTATTTTTGAGAAGCTCTAGTCCTGAATGCCCAATTCTGAAAGTTACATTTAAATGTCAGAAGTCTGCAGACTTGGGCAGAGTTGCAGAACAAGAGAGTGAATTTTCTAAATGCCAGTGTACATGCAGATCTAGCACATGGATCTAGCATGGTTTATAGCACAGGTCTCTCTTATTTGACTTCTTACTTCATCACATAAAATTTTACCCTACTTCTGTGTAACCAGAAATTTCACAGCTTCACAAACATGACATGACATGGAAACATGACATGGAAAAGATTCTGCAGTTTTGAGATTTTGATGATGAAATTTCCTTAATGTAGTTTGGTACATCATTTATATGCCTTCCCATTATTAAAAAAATGTCAAAAGAAAATTTGATCATTTTGTATTCCAGTGATGAAATATCAATGAAAAAACCATCCAGTATTACACACTATAAAAATAGAATATGTCCAGCAGCACGAATGTGTCCAGAGGAATTGCTCCAGCTGACATTCCCTCCAGGGCAGCTGGCTTCCTGAGGCAAGGAGAACAGGCTGATGGACCTAGGGATTCTGGCCTGCCATAGGAGGAAAAGGAATAGTGTGACAGGTAACCCTGTCCCCTCTTTCCACTATAAAGCAGCATGAAGCAGCCAAAGGCATCTCTCTTTCTCTTTCATTCTCCCCCTCCCCCCAAGAACCAACTGCTTGCAGAGAACTAAAACGGGGGACGAATCCCTGCATGTGGAACAGCAAGATTCCTGATGTGTCTAAGAATGATGTTGCCTCAAGAAACACAAGTACAGCAAAATATTCTTCATGGTGGGTTACTTTCACTTCCAGCTGACAATTGGGGTACTGTTGATTTAGCAGCTAAATGTCTTCATTCATTTTAGAGCTTGAGGTGACAACCACAGATGGCAAATGACGTTTCTTTGGTAGCTTAGAGCTCATGGGTCTTACATTTCCTTAATAAGGAAACCTGCATTGTTTTGTTGTCTGATGTTAGGAGACTTTCAAGAGGGATCTCTGAATGGAGCGGAATGGGATTGGACAAATTTCTGGAGGAAAAATCCATTACGGGTTACAAGCCATGATGTGTATGTACAACCTCCTGATTTTAGAAATGGGCTATGTCAGAATGCCAGATGCAAGGGAGGGCACCAGGATGCAGGTCTCTTGTTATCTGGTGTGCTCCCTGGGGCATTTGGTGGGCCACTGTGAGATACAGGAAGCTGGACTAGATGGGCCTGTGGCCTGATTCAGCAGGGCTTTTCCCATGTTCTTATGAGTCTGCCCAGGATGACCCTGTACCAAAATTGTATGGCCAGCTAGGGGGTGGGATGTGCTATGACAGGTATGATGAATGCCCTCTCCCCTCCCATTTATTAAGCTATTTTTACTTATTTTTTGAGACTTCTAATCCCCCAAAAGCTCATGTGCAGGTTTAGAAGCCTAAAAACTGCTGGAACTTTATCCTTCAACAGCTTTTGTCCTTTCTTTGAACATGCCATTTCCAGACAGCCATACATTGGATGTAGATTTAGTGCTTCTTTATGTCTGGAGTAGCCAGCCTCTTACCAAAGCCCAGGAGGGGTGAGTGGAGTACGGGAAGGGGTGAATGAATGCTCACCACTAGGCACTACTCCCCTCTCAACCTGCTCTCTCTTGTTCCTTCCCTGACATAGGGTATCTGATCACAGCTCAGTTTGAGAATTGGGTCAGCGACTACAAGCATCATGGTAGAACCCTGCTAGTTTTCCTCCAAACTCAAAATGTGAATTGCTCCTTATTACATGGCCTTAAACCTTCATCTACTTTTGTGTGCACAAGACCAGCACACTAATGAGAAACAAAAGTGTTTTCCTAGTAAAGGGTAGCCATACCTTTACAGGTGCAATGTATATATGCATGCTAAAAGGAAGCATTCATTGACCGTGTTGGTTTAGCCCTCATCCAGGAATCAAAAAAGTTCTGCTGTTATATTACTGTGGGCGCAATCCTAACCGGCACTTATACTGGCATAGGACGCCCTGGAGTGTTGCAAACGTGTCGTAAGGCATGTTTGCGCCTCTTTGGGCAGGAGCCGTGTCGGCACATTCAGATGCGCCGATGTGCGGAGGCAGGCAGAAGCCTCCGCAGCGGCTCCCATGCAGCCGCTTGTGTTGGTGCACTTGCGCTGGCACAAGTGGCGAAGGTAGGCGTGGGGGGGTGGGTGATGAGCAACCCCGGGGGCGGGCGTGCAGGGACCCGGGGGCGGGGCTGGGACCTGGCAGTTATGCCGATCCCAACTCCCGTCCCCGGAGAGAACGGAGCGGCTTTGGACTTGTGTCACCTCCAGAGGTAGCTTGTGTCTACCTCTCCTCGGACTTGTGTCTACCTCTCCTCTCCTCGGACTTGTGTCACCTCCAGAAGTAGCGCAGGTCCGAGGAGACCCATTGGGGCATGCAGCCCTTACCCAGGGGTAAAGGGAAGAGCTTCACCTTGCCCCTGGCTGAGCCACTGCACCCAACAAACCTGCGTTGGATACAGCGCAAGCCTCCTGGCTTGCCTGCTCCAGTGCAGGTTTGGATTGTGCCCTAATTGAAAAAAGGGATAAATAACATATGAATATGCTATTCCTTATCCGGCAACCCAAAGCAGTCCCCACCCCTCTGACATCCCCAAGATTCCTTTTTCTTCTGTGTAATTCAGTTAAGACCAGGTAAACAAATAAAAATTTCTGCTTCATTTTAAATTAGAGATTCTAACCTTTCCTGTCTTTGCGTCCTCTTCCCCTGTCCAAAACTGGATTGAATGACCAGTGAGATTTGGTCATTTCTCTTATTGGATGAATGTTTTGTTCCCCCCCTAACATGTAACCGCTTTTGACAGGTTCACCGGATGTGTTTATAGTTTCCATTTTTGTCTTAGCCAAACCTTCAAAAATCATCAGAAACATTTGTGCACTTTTGCAAAAGTGATGAAGGGAGAGCACAACTCTGAGCAGAGTTTCAACACAAATTAATTCCGAATTTGAAGTAACAAGCCAAAGGGAACCAGTGTGCAGAAATTAAGCAGATGGCTGAGGCAGAGATGCAGGAGAAATGGATGAATGTCTTGGAGGAAATCTCAACTAATGGAGGAAGCAAGAGGTAGCAGGGAGAAAGAGTGGGATTAATTTTCCATTGTTCAATCCCTTTCCCTGTGTGTGTGTGTGGGGGGGGGAAGAAATCCCAAACAGTGTTTGGTTTTTCAGCATCTGGAAACAGCATCTGGACAGTTTGCAGAAAGAACAAAAAAAGAAATTAAATGGAAAAATTAAAAAAAAAAAAAATCGCAGGCAGTCATGCTGATCCATTAGAAAAAACCAAAAGTCACTCTCTAGCACTCTCTATTCTTGATTAGAATCACTGCAAAAGACAAAGTCTGAAGAAAGCTTTTGAGTCCTTCAAAGCTCTTTATCATGTTGGTGGTTTAGCAAAGAAAAGGGGGGGGGGCCTGGACATGGGAGTATAGCCCTAAAAGACTCAAGAAAGAACATCGGAGGACTTAAGTAGACTCCTGTTAATTAGACTTTCTAGGTACTAGAAACAATCTTGGGCTATACCAGGCTTTTTGGTGTGAAGGAAACAGTATGGGCTGTTCCCTCGTTTTTAGAAAAGATTACGGTTCTGTTCAGGACTTCTGAAACTGAAGATTCTGTCGCATGACAGTTTTGACCATGTCTGCAGCACACCAGCAAGCCCCGCCCCCGTGTTCCACAGCCCTGTCCCCTCTTCCTATAGACCGTGTTTGCCTGCACATGCAAAAGCTGTCTTCATAGAGAGTTTTGCTTTGTGATCGCAAGTGCTCACTTACCAGCAGTAGTGGGGCTGGAGCTAGAGAGGGTGTCAGCAGTGAGGGCAGGGCTTGCCGGCACGCCTCCAGGTGAAACTCTCCGTGGTTTGAACAGGGATCGGGTCTAGATGTTCCAATATAAATCTGTATTGCATTGAATCAACCGTTTGGGAACACTTTAATGTCCCAGTAAGGTCCAACTAAGCAACAATATCACTATTCTAATAGCCAATTCCTATTGAGTATTGGGCTATCATGTGCAGCTTTTTGCAACAGTGGAAGTGAGTTCTGCTCACAAAATGGCTGCTGCTGTAGCAGACAGTGCTCGGTCAGTGGCGCTTTTGGGAGTTCTACCTCACAAGGAGGCAGCATTCCCAGTCTGTCATTGGAGTTGCCTACACCCGCCAGAGCAGGTAAGGCAGCCTTAGGTGGTCCTTAGGCGAAACAGGGTGGGATGAAACTGGTTGGGCCATAATGAGGACAGAGAGGCTACAGGAGGGGATGGATCTGACAGCAATATGTGCTGGATCCTAGCCTCCTTTTCAACATCTTTCTCTCCTCCAAGACATGGATCAGTACATTAAAATTAAAGCCACGTCCCAGCTCTTCCCCTTGCTTCTGGAATAGTTTCATTGATTGTGAACATAACATAAGAACAGCCCCACTGGATCAGGCCATAGGCCCATCTAGTCCAGCTTCCTGTATCTCACAGCGGCCCACCAAATGCCCCAGGGAGCACACCAGATAACAACAGACCTCATCCTGGTGCCCTCCCTTGCATCTGGCATTCTGACATAACCCATGTCTAAAATCAGGAGGTTGCGCATACACATCATGGCTTGTACCCCATAATGGATTTTTCCTCCAGAAACTTGTCCAATCCCCTTTTAAAGGCATCCAGGCTAGACACCATCACCACATTCTGTGGCAAGGAGTTCCACAGACCGACCACACGCTGAGTAAAGAAATATTTTCTTTTGTCTGTTCTAACTCTTCCAACACTCAATTTTAGTGGATGTCCCTTGGTTCTGGTGTTATGTGTTATTGTGTGCAGAGTAGAGCTCTTACTCTAGCACTATAGTGGTAAGAAGGGAGGTGCCTTCAACTTCGTTCCTTCTTCTCACTTCCCAGCCCCTGAAACACTGTTGCTGCAAACTGGTCTTTTCTAACATTTTCCCAGAGAGAGAGAGAGAGAGAGATCCTTCCCTGCTACCAGAGCAGCATAGGACTGCAGGCAGTAGGTAAGGTAATAGCGCTTGGTTGCAGATTTAGGAAGGGTTGGGAGGAGGAACGAACCCCCCTGCACTTTTCATGGCATCATCAGGATCTGATCTGGAGTCTGCTTTGTAGCTGGCATATGAAATTAGGTTTTTTCCCCCTGATGTTTTAGAAAAATAGCTTGGTCTGCTGAATTAAATTATGTACCAAGCCTGTGGGGTTCAGCCTTGTTCTTTCTCTGGTACTGAAGCTCATGTTCAGAATATGGTTTGGGAAACTACAACCTGGGAGCCAGTCAGTGGTGGATTTTGACTTGGTGAGGCCTTAAGATACATAAATCCTGGAAAACTCTTGTTAAAAAAATTGCACCCAAATTTGCTGCACAAGCTATTTAACAAAGGTGTGAGCGTGTGTGTGTGTAAGCCCCAAATTCTGAATTTGTTTTTTTAGGTTGCTGCAGATTCTGAGGCCCTAAACTTGTTTAGCTTATGCCTAAATCTGACACTGGAGTCAATCATCCTGCAGCATGGAATGTGCAGCAGGGAACTTAACTTTCATTACTGCAGGATCTGAAAGACATGAGATTTGTCCTTGGGGATGCCCGTTGGCTATTTGGTATGATGATAGAACTTCACGCAGCTATCCAGTTGGCTTGGGCATGAGTGCAGACCCTGATTTCATTAATTATAAAAGGATTAGTTGCCTTTTGTGTAGACTGACTAATGTTATCTAGGCCTTTGTTCCTGAAGCAATCATTTTATTTGCCTGACTTGTCAGGATTAATTAATGCACTAAATATTGATTCATTCATTCACACATGCATGGCTACACTCATTCAGCCCCAGAATAAACCCATACTTTTTGTGTACAACAAAGTACAGTGTAACATGCAGAGAAGGTTTATTTGGCTGGAAGGGTTTAATACCAAAGCCAATTTGATCCTTTGCTCACCAGGACTCAACCTCTAAACCTATCTCCAGGCCTGACCAGGACTCAAGACTCAAAACCAGTGATAATAAATGTGGTTGCCATGCAGTAGTTTGTACCATGCCCTTATTCCATAGGTCCAGAACTGTCTTTGCAAAGTCCTCGGGTCTCTCCTGTCTATCAAGATAACTACAAATAAAAATTCAAGATAAAAGAATAAGGGCCCAATCCTATCCAATTTTCCAGCACTGGTGCAGCCGCAATGCAGCCCCAAGGTACGGCAACAAATGTTCCCATACCTTAAGGAAGCTTCTGTGATTGCCTCCCCACCACAGGATGCAGTGAATGCCCTATTGGTAAGGCTGCACTGGCACTGGAAAATTGAATAGGATTGGGCCCTTAGTGCACAATTTAGGAAACATTTTCAGAATTAGAAAATGTCTGAGAATTTTACCTTGGGAGCATCCGCATCAGTAATTTGTAAGGTGGAATGGAATGCATTAAAAGGGGAATTTTAAAACTCTTTATGGGGGTCACACTAGGCAAGATATTTACGGTGTACTTAGCACTTGCGTGCCTCATTTTTTTTCTTGCAAATAGAAGCCAAATAGTTTCCCCCATGCACATATGAACTGTGGAAGGCACTGGAGTTTTAACCATTCCCCCCACACTGCCCCAATCCACTTCCACCACCAGCAGAACCCTACTAGGGACTATCTGTGCAGCACTGCTGATGGTGTACAGCTTCCCACCCCTTGCACTAGCAGGAGTGGTGCACAGACCAATAGAGCAGCAGTATACCAGTGTACTGCAGGATAGGATTGGGCTCATAATGCCTTAAAGGTGAGCTGCTTTCCTGAGCAGGAATATGAACCAGAGACCTGCTCAGACTGGATGGTTTAACATTTTATCAATCAAGAAAACGGAAGTTGGCACAGATGAGGCTGCCTGGGTCACCTGAGATGAAATCAGACAACAGTTTCCTCTCGAAGAGATGAGCATTCCTAAAGGGTGGCCTTTGGACACAATGAAACAGGCAGTGGAGAATGCAATGGCTCAGTTTCACAGATTAGGTACCTGGAGAAAACGAGACTTGCAGTAATCAATACCTTTGCAATGGTACTTAAACCAAATGGGACTTTATTAAGGGCAAATTGTGTCCAAAATAGGCCACGTGCTGTGACAGATCAATGCAAACACACAATATAGAATTTATATACACTGAATATGGAGGAAAGCCACACTTTGGAATGGAATGGGGTGTGAAATTGAATAAATTGTATAATCCTGGTATATCCATAGAAGGAAAAACAGCGCCTTTTCTTTTGTCTTTTTCTCCCTTTCTTTGGTAATTCTTATTTTAAGTTTGGCCTTCCCCGGCCCCTCTGAGATCATGGATACATTTTACTTTTCAATAAAACCCTTATGAATTTTTTTTTAATTTATAGGTTTCCCCCCCCCCTTTTTGGACTTTAGCCTTTTTCTTACTTTTGTTTTGTTGTGTCCCACAATAATCATTTTCTTTATCAAGTTTTTGAATTGTTTAATCCTGCTTTTCTGAAGGATCTCCACCAGTCTCCTAAGAGATTCAAACAGGCCTGCTAGCTATGTACCTGATTATGTTCCTTTAACTTAGTGAGGATGGCTTATTGATTTGCACTGGGAATCTTCTGGGGCAGTTGGGTACAGGGGAGCTCAGGGTCAAATCTAATTGTATTCATTGGGGTTTGTTTTCAGGGGGGATGTGTTTTGGATTGCAGCTAGAAAGTACCCTAACAGGCTTTAAGTACAGGGCAGGAGAAGTGTAGGTGAGCTTTTGCAAAATAGTATTATTTGGTTATGCTATACTGTATAGCATGATTTACATTTATTATTTCATTGCTGGATCTTACTGCCAGTTTTTCTGACCTCCCTGCCCCCGGCTCTCCTTGCACCATCCATATTAGTTAGTGTAGGTCCAAGAAAACCCAAAAGCAATTGATCAGTCTAGGACAGGGGTGTCCAAAGTTTTTGGCAGGAGGGCCACATCATCTCTCTGACACTATGTTGGGGGCCAGGGGAAAAAATAATTAATTTACATTTCAAATTTGAATAAATTTACATAAATGAATATACTAGAGATGGAACTTATAGAAATGAATGAAGGTCTTGCAGTAGCTCAAGACCTATAAAAGGCCTTGCACAAAGCAAGGCCAGTCTTTCCCTTGCTGCCACTGCTGCATCACAGACATGAAACAGCAAGTAGTGGAGGGAGCCCTCATCCCACAGCTCAGGTGAGAGGTCAAACAGTCATCCTCATGCTGAGAGTAGTTGCTTCAGGCCAGCATGGGCTCCAGAAAGTCTCCGGAGGGCCAGAGGCTCATTGGAGACTGGGGGCTCCCCACGGCCTGGGTTGGGAGCCCCCAAGGGCCACAAGTGGCCCCCAGGCCAGGGTTTGGGCACCCCTGGTCTAGGGAGTAAGTAAAATACTTTTTACTTACCTCCTACAGACTCTCCAATTGACCCACATTATAGCATGCAGCACAACCTCTGTTGTCACGACTGCATGCTACTATAATGTGGCAGGGGATAGGATTGGGGCCTAAGTTAATCAAACTGTATGAGGTTGAAAGGATTATAGGTAAGGAATGTTGAGCCACTAGATCACATTTTGCCAGGGGCCCACCAATGCCTTATAGCATCTACTAATGAGAATGGATGATGGCCGGATCCCAAAGGATCTCCTCTATGGAGAACTCGTGCAAGGAAAGCGCCCTACAGGTAGACCACAGCTGCGATACAAGGACATCTGCAAGAGGGATCTGAAGGCCTTAGGAGTGGACCTCAACAAGTGGGAAACCCTGGCCTCTGAGCGGCCCGCTTGGAGGCAGGCTGTGCAGCATGGCCTTTCCCAGTTTGAAGAGACACTTGGCCAACAGTCTGAGGCAAAGAGGCAAAGAAGGAAGGCCCATAGCCAGGGAGACAGACCAGGGACAGACTGCACTTGCTCCCAGTGTGGAAGGAATTGTCACTCCCGAATTGGCCTTTTCAGCCACACTAGACGCTGTTCCAGAACCACCTTTCAGAGCGCAATACCATAGTCTTTCGAGACTGAAGGTTGCCAACTACCAATACAACTTTTAGGTGTCAGTGGCCTGGTTGAATAGGCTGAATAATTTGTTGTTGTTGAAAAAGTTTCATTGCCTCTTTTTTCAGTTTCTGTGAAAACAGTCAGTGTATGTTTGTTGAAAAAAAAGACCTTCTTGGTTTACTTAAACAAAACTTAAACAAAACTCCTGTAAATGATATCTCTTTCAGCTTGCTCACAAGCATTATGAAAACAGATTTTTTCCTATATCAGTAGGAAAAAGTTTATATGAGGTGTGAAGTGAGATAATGGTTAGGATCACATTTTGGGCTTGAAGGGGAGCTTTGGTTGAAATTTTAAACTGTGGACTGAAGCCAGGCTGTCCTGATTGGAGGGGTGTGTGTGTGTTTGAGGGGAGAAGAAACCGCAGAAATATTGACTGCATGCAGGTCTTAAGTAAAGTCAGATAAGAAGTTTTGGAATTTTAACTTGTGTCTCCAAATTTGCAGGGCAGAAAAGAGGCCTGAACTAGGGGAGTGATTTGTAAAGGTAGGGGATGAATTTTGAAATATTTTGAAAGCTTTCTTTAACTTTTTAAACAGTACTGGAGATCATCTTGGCTGTTGCCCCCTGGCAGCTGTCTTTCCTTTTAAAATCCAGAATAGCCCCTGAAATGATGTCATATCATGATGGTTGCAGAGAAGAGATTTACTGCTCTTTGACATGTTCAATAAACTACTACTGCCACCATTCATAGCTCAATCCTGTCGGGCTGCTGCACCTTTAGAATGTGCATTCCACTGGCACTGGCTGCTGAAAAGCAGCTGTAAAGTACTTGAAGCCAGTGCAAGCTGCTGGGGTGCCAGAGGGAAGGCTAAAGTCTTCCTGCATGTGCCAGCTGACCTTAGAAGGGGCAGTGGAGGGCAGAACAGGGAGGAGATGGGAAAGGGGATGGGCAGACCAGGCCTGGGAGGCAAATGGGTTCAGTGGTAACAGCACACACCGAATCCAAACCCCCTTTCTGGGCCTGATTCGCATGCATGGATCAACTTGGAGTTGTGCCAGCTATAGACCTATAGGGTCTATCGGAAAATGAAAGGTGAAAAGGAAAGGTGCAACAATCAAGCAAGCCAGAAGGGATGTGAGTTTTTCTCTGTTGGAAAAGTGAGCTTGCTTTGGTAAGAAGACTGCTAATAATAAGAGTCCCTTTCCAGTTAGATAGCAGGCATCTCTCTCTCTTTCTCTCTCTCCCTCTCCCTCTCTCTCTCTCTCTCTCTCTCTCCCCCATGGTCAGACCAACCATGAGGCCGACCAAGTGGTTGCCCCAGGCAGTAGGCTGGTAAGGGGCGGGTGCCATTTCTGTTCACCAATTTTCCTTCCCTGCTCCTCCTTCCTTGCCCTGAAATGGAAAAGGAAGGTAGGGGAAGATCAAATGTAGAAGGGAGTACTGAGCTAGAACAATGGTGAGTGGGAGGAGCAGAGGCTGGCACATTATCACATAAGGGGGGCCGCATTTTGGCGTGCCACATCAGGAGCTCTTGGGCCAGCCCCATTCTCTCCTTATCCAAGTACAGAGTTGTCATCAATAAGGTACTTCCCTTATTATCACATGCCTTGAAGCAGCCATTTTCAACCACTGTGCAGTGGCACATTGGTGTGTCGAGAGTGGTCCACAGGTGTGCCACAAGAATTTGGGAGAGGGTCATTTATTAGTTGGTTCAATGGGGGAAGTGAGCACCCACCAACAGCATGGTGTGCCTTGTCAATTGTCAAAAAGCTGATGGTGTGCCTTGACAATTTTAGTGCCTTGTCAGTGTGCCATGAAATGAAAATGGTTGAAAATCACTGCAGTGATCTTAATAACAGAAATCTCCCAAACCCTGCATTTTAAACCAGCTATGCCAACAAAAATGAGGGGGTATTTTACCTCCACCCCAGTGATGCTGAACTCTGCAAAGCATTGGATTTCAAATCTTCAGTAAAGAGACACAGTTTTTGCCTCTGTCTAAGTGCATGGTTGGGGAAAGATTCGTCCCCCCCCCCAAAACTCTCAAAAGACGTCTTAGTGAGGTTGATTGAAGGTGTGCTGATGGTGTGCTACACTACTAATAGAAGCCATCACTCATATGAACATCGGGGCAAGAAGGGTGTGCATGGGTTCATGGGGAATTGATCTGGGCTGAGCATCTTAAAAAGTACAAAAACATAGATTTTAGGTAGAAAAGAAAGAGCAGTGGGGGAAGGACTGGTTACTTGGGAAAACTTAACCCATGTTTGCCCAGCCCACAGGTGTACACATTTGCTCCCTGTTGTGTCTATGCAGCATTGGGCAGAAATGGCATAGGGCCTGATCCAGACCTGTGAATACTGACTTACTGCTGGTGCACACTGTCACATGTTTGCGAGCCCTTACCATGGGCCCAGTGCCAAAGATAGCCCAGCCTGAGCCTGCACTGGGCCAGCTCTGGCGCTGGGTCTACATTCCACCACATGGCGGTCGCCTGGACTGGAGGAGGGGAGGAGGTGTACCGGGGTGGGGAGAAGTGGGTGGAGGGCAGGGAGGGATTGTGGCAGGGAGGAGTGGGGAAGGGATGTGACTGGCCGAGATCTGCTTCACCAGATCCTGAGCCCGGATCCGCATGGTCTGACATGGGACTCTCCGATACTGTGCTGCCTCCAGAGCTGCCACAGGATTGAACAGCCCCATTGTGGGGCTACTTCCCTTACTTGGGGAAGGGGACAAAAGTCCCCTTCTCCTGAGGAGCTGCCCGGTTGCACGTTGGAAGCCGTGGCAGCCATTTTGGTGTTGTGGCAGCCCCGTGCTCTGGGCAGCTCAGGATTGGGCTGTCCTTGTGCTGCACACATAGAAGAATTTTCCTTTTCCTTCCCCTTCCTCTTGACCATCTTTATGACTGCTTGTCACTGACATTCCTGGAGAGTTGGGGAGGGCAAATGCCCTGGGGTGCCATGCCTGTGAGACCTGTGGGGGTCTCACTATGCCCCCTGCTGCACTGCTGCTGCCCTCAGGAGACTTTCTGAGGGCCAAGGTGGCCTTGTGCAGTATCCTTTAGCCCTCTGAAAGTCTTCTGAGGGCTCCGGAGGGCCGTTAAACGTCACTTCCAGTTTCCCAGCAAAAACTGGAACTAATATTTAAAGGCCTTCTGGAGGCCTCAGAAAGCTTTCAGAGGGCTAGAGGACATTGTATGAGGCTCTGGACATGACCGGTAAGTGGGGGGCAGCAGTCTCCTGGGGGGGCATTCTGCAGTTCTGACCCAGGGAGGCACATGGGCCAGGATAATGATTGCCCCCCCGGTCATCATGTCTAGTTTATCTTATGGAGAAGGATTCAGCATTTTGAAAGGGTTGTGTGTCCCATTTTGCTGTGCAATATTGCTATTCTTTTTTCTATGTATGGCAACTGAATTGAGACACAGTCACCTGAGACCAGGAGGTCAGATGCCCCACCATCAGATGCCATGCAACAGTCACTGAAAGACTCTCCAGTGCATTGAATATAATTTTTCAGCTGGTGGATTTTAGCTTGTCTACAGTGAGCTATCTCTAAAGCAGGTGGTCCCTGTCTTCCACTCTCCATCCTTTAAAGTAAACTCAGGGAAACCATCCTAAATCGACTGCTCCCTCCTTTATAAGGCTTATAAGTTCTAACAGAATTCTGTAGTATCACCTTCTTGCCCTCTCAGCTAGTAACTGTCATCACTGAAGGGTGATATTTTCTTTCCAACTCACTCCATTGCCTGTTCAGACCATAAATGTCATTATAGAAGGCAGCTCCCCACTCTCCTTTGAAGTAAAATGAATCACTTTTCAAGAACACTTTAAAAGATCAAAGTAATATCCTCAAGAGGTAGGGATTGGTTTAGAAATTCTGCTGCTCACAGGAAATTTACTGGGGCCATCAACAGCCACCTGGTGTTTACATTGCAGAGTGACAGGGAACATGTCCATGAAGCTGTTGCTTGGCATCACTTATAAGACTGTGCAGCATCTGATGTTGGAGGACACAGCATAGAAAATGGACCTTACTAGGATCCAGAGAATGTCCCTGGAGAATCTTGATAGCTCCCATCTTGCAGGAATATATTGGTGATTGTGGAGGAGAAACTCTCTAGCATCCAGTACAAGCTGGCCTTTAGCATTTGTGACAGGACTTTGAATAGCACGTTGGTTCTATTCAGCCATGTTGAATAGCATGTGTCAGGTCAGCAGGGGAGGATAGCCCTTGCTTTCCCGATAGCAGAGTGGCACGAGAGCATAGGGAGATAGCACAAGAAGCAGGCGATCCCAAACAGAGCCAAGGAAGCAGACACAGGCTTGTTTGTAGCAGAAGCAGCTATTGGTAAAAGGAGCAGGCAGAAGAGTAGTCAGTCACACAGTCCAGAAGTCAGGGATACAGCAGGTCACAGTCACGATAAGGCAGTCCAAAAACCAGCAGCACAACACACAGAAACACCACCACAATAACCCACACCTGGTGTCTGTTCTTGCCCCCATAGATACTGGGGTCAACCAATCAGAGTAGGGAAACCTCATAGTCACAAGACTGTCTTGTGACCCACTCTGATTGGCTGTCCAGTGGTGCATTGCACCACTCCACCATAGCCTACATGACTCAGCACTCATCTCTCCCCAAGTCTCCCACCTGCAACCGGTGCAGTTAATTGCATCAGCTGTGCTGCTTTACAAATTCACACCAGGCCCAGATATCAGGGCCTCCTGCCACATCCTGGCTAATAACAATCTCAAGCCTGGGATGCCAAAAACCTGACAGCATGTTGGTTCAGTTCATGTTGGCTTCTACTGTGGCATATTCCAGAATTCAGTTTCAAAGAAGTTATGAAAGAATTCTTTGTGCATGATGTCATGCAGATGGGTGATGAAGGCAAGGTGATGATGGGGTTTCAAAATTGAAATAATGTTTCCTGGGAAATGAATTTCACATCTGTGTGAGGCCTCCCTGTGGGGGGAGGGGTGGGCTCACCCAGCCTTTCTGGGGGGGACCCCCTTGTGGAGGCCTCACACCTACTTCACCAGAAGAAGGGGGGATTGTGTCACCCGGTTCCCCCTCTCTGGGTTGGCAGCATTTGCCAGTCAGGAGCAGGGGCTGCTCACAGCAGATCCTCTTGTCTGCTCTTCTAACTCCCAACTGCCTTGTCATCCCTGGCCTCCAGGTTTATGTAGGGCAGACCCCTCTCCTTTGGCCCCTCCCCTTCCCTCACAGGGCTGGTACAAAAAGGGCCTGTCTCTAGGACTGCCCTCCCCTGGGATTACTGCAACTCCTCCCCTTTCTCTCTCCTCGCTGCTGGGGTTGTTCCTGAGAGGGCTGGGAAGGCTGCTGCCTCTGCTCTGGTCTCTGCCTTTGGCGGGTGGGCTGGCCCTGCCCCCCCCCCCCGGGTCCTGTAGCCCTGCAGACAATGTTGGGAGGTCCAGCTGTGGGCCCCTGATGTCATAGCCAGGAGCCCTGCCCAGCAAGGCAGGTCCTGGCTGGCTGGATGAGGGAGTGCTCCCCTTTCCCCCTGAGGCGGGGGAGGGACAGCTGCAGCTGCCCAGCAGCCGAATGGCCTGCATCCTGTCTCCCCCATCTCCCCTCCAAGGCAGAGGGAGAAGCGGGGGGTTCAGCGTGCAGTGTTCCTCTGCTGTGCTTTGCTGCCTACAGGAGTGTCCAGGCAGCATATGGGGAGGTGGCCCCATGTTCCACCAGCTTCCTCCCTGATTCTCTGGCCCAGAAGCCTTCTCCCTGGGTAAGTTGGGGACCTGTGGGAGGAGAGGAACCCCGACAATAGGAATTTCCATGTGAAAAAGTCACATGGTATTCTTGTTGAATTATTTCCTACTTATTTTTCATTGCTCACAAAGAGCAATTTCATTGCTGTCACAAAGACAGACTCACAAAGAGAGTCTGGTCCAACAAGAAGCTGACGGAACATACCAAGATCCAGGTCTACAGAGCTTGCGTCCTGAGTACACTTCTGTACTGCAGCGAGTCATGGACTCTCCGCTCACAACAGGAGAGGAAACTGAACGCATTCCACATGCGCTGCCTCCGACGCATCCTCGGCATCACCTGGCAGGACAAAGTTCCAAACAACACAGTCCTGGAACGTGCTGGAATCCCTAGCATGTATGCACTGCTGAAACAGAGACGCCTGCGTTGGCTTGGTCATGTTGTGAGAATGGATGATGGCCGGATCCCAAAGGATCTCCTCTCGTGCAAGGAAAGCGCCCTACAGGTAGACCACAGCTGTGATACAAGGACATCTGCAAGAGGGATCTGAAGGCCTTAGGAGTGGACCTCAACAGGTGGGAAACCCTGGCCTCTGAGCGGCCTGCTTGGAGGCAGGCTGTGCAGCATGGCCTTTCCCAGTTTGAAGAGACACTTGGTCAACAGTCTGAGGCAAAGAGGCAAAGAAGGAAGGCCCATAGCCAGGGAGATAGACCAGGGACACACTACACTTGCTCCCAGTGTGGAAGGGATTGTCACTCCCGAATAGGCCTTTTCAGCCACACTAGACGCTGTGCCAAAACCACCATCCAGAGCGTGATACCATAGTCTTCCGAGACTGAAGGTTGCCAACACAAACACATTTTTCATTGCTATACTGATGTTTTGATATTGATAGCATATGTCTCAATTTTTAGTTGCTGTAGGTTTTCCTTGGGAAAGTAGGATATAAATACTGGAAATGAAATGATGCAGCAATAGTTTGAGCATTGTCCCTGGAGTGTAAACTCAAGTCTTGACATGCTTCTCAGAGCATGCAGAACTCATAAGCAATTTGACTCCAAAACTCTGCAACCATCAGCAATCCATGGTCCAATCCTATGGCCCATAGGATCCAATGGATCTAGCGATGTGCTGCCATTAGTCACCTTGTGACTATGCAAATGTCACACTGCTGTCATGTGCTTATGGAGCTGCCAGCAGAAACAGCTGGAGGCTCCGTGCTTGTGTCAGAACCACCCATATGCTCTGCCAATGTGAGCATAGTGGTGGAGGGGGCGATTCATGAGTGGTTTGGTGGAGGATTGAATGGGGCAGGGAGTGGGCCAAACTGTGAAGTGATTTGGGGTGGGAGGAAGTTAATCTCAGCAGCAGTCACACATGCCTGACCCTATTCCCCTTATCCAGTCTGGACTGCCCCTTTCTTCTCCTCAGCTATACCAACAAAATAGCTGGAGTATGTCTAAGGAGACCCATTGATGACCAAGAGGTGACGAAGAGGTCTACTGGGAAGTAAGTTAAAAATATTTTTACTTGCCTCTTACTGGCCATTGATTACCTCCCTGCCATAGCACGCAGTGTGTGCTCCATCAGTGGTGCTGCATGCTCTGGGGTGGCAGGGGATAGGAGTGCGCTGCAAGTATATTGCAGATGTGACTGAATCTGTACTTTCTTCATCATACTACTCTGAAAAGGAAATATAAGTGCTACTCTATATCAAGTGAAGGACGCTGGTGAAGAGAACATTTGGATAGCTAATGTCAAGGGGAGATATCTCCATAGTCCACCGAATGTGAAAGAGGATATTGTGGCACTGTATATGTATGTGTGTATACGGTACTGTATACTGTGTGGTACTGTATACTGTATATGTGATGGTGGTGTGGTGTGCACAACACTGGTGAGCCAAGAGACCAGTTCTCTTAAAGACACTCCTGGTTTGCCATCTCTGCATATACACCATTTTGATACGATAGAGGAATTTCTGCAGCATGTGAACTGAACCTTTCAATCATACCATGAGAGATGCCCTGAGTCAGTTCTTGGGGGAAAACTATTCTTACATAGGTCTGGAATCCCCTTCCCTTCCTCCTACTCTTTGATATAAACCCAATCCTATATTCTCAGCTAATCATTGCAAATCCCCATTGTTTTATTGAGTGATCATTAATAAAACTATTTTTAAAAAGGTTTGCCTTTATTGAATGAATGGAAACAGGTGAGTTTGGATGAGAAGTCTGGTGGGAATCCCTGTGAGTTTGTTGTTTGTTCATTTTAGGTAAGTGTGGACCAAAATTTGTAGATGTTAACCAGTACACATGAAAGGAAGCATATGGGTACAGGAGGAATATTGCTTTGCAGGGTTTGTGGCTTGATTGTTTCAACAGGAATTGATTGGAGGAGGTAGGTGGTCTGTTGCAGCTGCCTGTACTTCCCCTACAATGCAACACATTTCCAAAGAGACAAGCATTCAGCTTGCTCTGCACATATGATTCTGCCTTATCAAACCTTTGTTAGGTCAGCATTGGCAACAAGTGGCTGTTGGCAGCTTCCCAGGTTTTCAGATGCATCTGTTTCAGCCCTACCTGGAGATGCTGCTATGGCTTGAACCTGGGGACTTATGCTCAGAAGCACATTCTCTACCCCTGAGCTGCCAACTGTCAGAGTGCCAACTGTCAGAGTGCATCTCACGTGGCATAGCTTTGGCAATGCCAAAAGATTTGGGGTATCCTTCAGGATTTTAAAAGAAAGTGGAGCATAAGAGAAAGAGTACAAGCCAAAGTTTGTTTTTCTACAACACAAATCATGTATTGTATTGGCAACCTTTAGTCTCGAAAGACTATGGTATCGCGCTCTGAAAGGTGGTTCTGGCACAGCGTCTAGTGTGGCTGAAAAGGCCAATCCGGGAGTGACAATCCCTTCCACACTGGGAGCAAGTGTGTCCCTGGTCTGTCTCCCTGGCTATGGGCCTTACTTCTTTGCCTCTTTGCCTCAGACTGTTGGCCAAGTGTCTCTTCAAGCTGGGAAAGGCCATGCTGCACAGCCTGCCTCCAAGCGGGCCGCTCAGAGGCCAGGGTTTCCCACTTGTTGAGGTCCATCCCTAAGGCCTTCAGCTCCCTCTTCTAGATGTCCTTGTATCACAGCTGTGGTCTACCAGTAGGGTGCTTTCCTTGCACGAGTTCTCTATAGAGGAGATCCTTTGGGATCTGGCCATCATCCATTCTCACGACATGACCAAACCAACACAGGTGTCTCTGTTTCAGAAGTGCATACATGCTAGGGATTCCAGCTCGTTCCAGGACTGTGTTGTTAGGAACTTTGTCCTGCCAGGTGATGCCGAGAATGCGCCGGAGGCAGCGCATGTGGAAAGCGTTCAGTTTCCTCTCCTGTTGTGAGCGAAGAGTCCATAACTCGCTGCAGTACAGAAGTGTACTCAAGTACAAAGTGTATTGTACTTCAATACAAATCATGTATTGAAGTCTAAATTATGAATCTTGTAAACCATGATTTGTTATTGTGGCTTAACCCAGCCTCTGGTTTCATTTTATATATGTATACAACTCTGCCCCTTGAAAAACATAGGGAATATGTTTGGAGACATAATCCAGGCTTCTACAGCATTTTTGGATGTGTTCCTCTTGTTTCTTAGGTGAATTGGTGCAGCTAGCTATTGTTGCTGGGATTCCTGTACAGACAGCAGTGAGGCCTAGACTACAATTGCCATATCTCATGCTCTCTTAAGAGGATGGCACCCAGCCAGCTGCCTTGCTGAAGTCATGATATGTTATTATTCTCCTTGTCTGTGAAGACTTATCTTACTAAATGAGGCAATTATGTTGGGGTGTCGTGATCATTAACAAACCTATGTGGGCTATTACTAATCACCATTTTTCTTGAGGCACCTACAAATTAATGGTTCTGTGACTTCCACTAATATCTGCCTAAGCACTGGAGCAAATGATAAAAGATTTGTCACTCCTTAAAGGTAGCTTCTGTACGTGCTCTTTGCCTGTCTGCTGGCACCAAAAGAAGTTCTAAAACCATCAGACCTCACAGATGTGAATTCACAGAACTTGACCACTGGCCCATGGGGGCCTTGAGCTGCTGGAATGCTAGTTCTGGCAGCACAAGATCCTTCACATCTGTCACAAAAGGTGACATGCCATTTTGTGCAGCCAGGCTGCTGCAACAGCAAGCTGTAAGTGGCTAGATCTGTGCACCAGTGGACAGGGAAGGAGCACTGGCACTAGTAAGTCAGCCCAGGGGATGGGAGGGAGGCATGGGTTGGATGGAACAGGGCAAAAAGGGAGGAGGAACAGGGCAGAGAACAGGCAGGGAGGGGGAAAATTGAGTCAGAGGAGGGGGCAGAATTGGTGGCAGCAGCATCACTGAGATTGTATCCCCCTTCCCAGCCTTGATCCACTTTCTAGGGTCCACTGATACTTGGTGCAGGTCTGAGTGGGCCTAGTAGGGTAGCAACAGCTTACCCCCTGGTAACGGAATAAGTGTTCCCTTACCAGGGGGAGACCTATGGGACTAACTCCCCCTGCAAGAAGCAGCTCGTGATCCATTGGTGCAGCTGCATTGGGGGGGGGGAATTTTTATAGGACTTGGCTGCATGTCTCCTAAGACAGTTGTCTCTGTTATCCTCACCTTTGCTGCCCAACTGCATTTTATAGCTCTTATTAATTAAAAAAAAGACTGAATCAAATGTTCTTTCAACAGACCTTTTGCTTCAAAATGTGGTGTGTGTGTGTGTGTGTGTGAGAGAGAGAGAGAGAATCCCAAATCTCTCTTGCCTCACACTCCTTCCTGGTTCATGTGTTACCATTTGACATCAAATAGCTATCATTTTTTCCCTACAGCAGGCTGGGTGAAGGTGGGCTGCAATGCCCCTACTCTGATCTCCCTCAAGGACAACACTTCATGATAATCTAGAATTATCCTGCAGCCAATTAGAATGAAACAAATACTCTCCACCTTCATTCTGCCTGTCTGTTCGAAAAGAAGGAGCAGTTGCCAGTTTCCCAGATGCCAGAGAATCTTATATTAAGTTCTTGCAACTATTACTCTTCCTAATTTCACCACTTACAAACGGAGTTGCAAACTTGGGGGGGGGGGGCAAGCATTTCAGCTCAACCCTAAAATCAGAAGATGCTCTCTTCAAAGTGTCCGTGTTTCTCTTTTCTGCTCCATATTTCCATAATTATAGAACCTGAAATTGATAACTATGATAATCTAACACCTGGATGTGTTCCTCTTGAATAGATGGTAGTATGGATTTTTTCCCCCCTTTAATTAGTCTCTTCCCTCTTCCCCCCCCCCCCCCACACACTAAATGCTGCTGAAGCATTAGATTTGGGTTTGATGGTATGAAGAAGGTCTATTCTTCAGTGGAAGATGTTTGATCCTCCTAAACCACTCTTTCCGTCATGACTATAAATCCCTCACCCACCCATGATATCAATTGTTTATCATGTACTTTCAAGGATTTATGGGTCTGTGCTTCAGTCAAGTTTACTTGTGATGCACAATTAGAGAGAAAATGGCTGTGCTCTTATTTCTAATCTTGACAGGCTGCCTTGGGGAATTGATCTAACCTTTTACAAAACGATGTTTGAAAAGAAAAATATATTTCCCATCGCTCAGATTGACAAATCACTTTCATCTTTCCAGTAACTAATCGGGAAGTTTACCTCCTTCTGGTAAATATCGCTACCAGTTCTAATGGGCAAGTATATGTCAAGCAACTCCCAGTTGCTGTGGGAATGAACTTCCATCTCTTTTTTTTCAGGTGAGTCTAGCATTTGCGCCATTATCTCATTTAATGAAGAAGCCATCAATGATTAGAGCAGCAGCCCTTGCTTAGAAACTTGATTCCCATCTTGCTCGTTCCGTACACAGGTGTCGAATTCAGAAGAAACAAATGTAATTAAGCACAAATCCATTCTTTGCAATTAACTCTCAGCAATTGCCCAACCTATAAATTACTCCCCAAAAATGGAGGTGGTGGCTTAAATCACTAATAATGACGTTAATGAATACCCAACAGAATTTTTATAGGTGCTCATCATGCCTCCTGCTGAAAATGAAAATAAACAAATGTGCTTCTCGGTAACAAAGGGCTAGTGGGGAACTTAATGAAAATCTCAAGCAATAAAAAAGCAATAATTGAATAAAAGACTCATTAGAATGTGTTATTTTGGGTATACTCTATTACCAACTTATTTGTACTGATTTGAGTTGCACAAGTCTAGAGACAACCACAAATCCCAAGCAAAAGCTGCTTTTGGCTTTAAGGTCTATTGACCCATCGCCCAATGATTGCATATGTATTGGGTGTGTTCACATAATACATTTTTCTCCTGCTGTGGCCCACTGTGCAACTAATCCTCAGCCCGCAAGGTTGCATGGGGACAAAACATGTGAACCAGTCACTGATATTATTATTATTATTATTAACTACAGTATTTATATACCACTTTTCAATTAAAGTTCACAAAGTGGTTTACAGAGAAAAATCAAATAACTCATGGCTCCCTGTCCCAAAAGGGCTCACAATCTAAAAAGATGCAAAAGAACACCAGCGGACAACCACTAGAAAAGACACTGCTGGGTGAGGTGGGCTAGTTACTCTCCCCCTGCTAAATATTTTAATGTAATTTCATGAGGCCAGTGTGGATATACAGGGAAACATAGAGACAGTGTGTAGGAATCTGCCTCCATTTGTCTTTCTACAAGTTGCAGTGGATCTGTCATTGAAACTTAGCCTTTCTCTCACTTCTCCAAGATGTTGCCCTTCTCATTTCTCTATTAGACTTGCCCACCTTCTCAACAGCATGAATACCAAGCTGGTTGGACAGCATGCCTAATCGCTTCTCATTTTCCAACTGAAAACAGTACCAGGGCAGAGGCCATCAGTGTCATAAACAAGATATAGGCTGATGGGTTCTGAGCTGTCAGTGACAGATCAGGAGAGAGATCTTGGGGTGGTGGTGGACAGGTCGATGAAAGTGTTGACCCAATATGCGGCGGCAGTGAAGAAGGCCAATTCTATGCTTGAGATCATTAGGAAGTATTGAGAACAAAACGGCTAATATAATGCCGTTGTACAAATCTATGGTAAGGCCACACCTGGAGTATTGTGTCCAGTTCTGGTCACCGCATCTCAAAAAAGATATAGTGGAAATGGAAAAGGTGCAAAAGAGAGCGATTAAGATGATTACGGGGCTGGGGCACCTTCCTTATGAGGAAAGGCTACGGCGTTTGGGCCTCTTCAGCCTAGAAAAGAGGCGCCTGAGGGGGGACATGATTGAGACATACAAAATTATGCAGGGGATGGACAGAGTGGATAGGGAGATGCTCTTTACACTCTCACATAATACCAGAACCAGGGGACATCCACTAAAATTGAGTGTTGGGCGGGTTAGGACAGACAAAAGAAAATATTTCTTTACTCAGCATGTGGTCGGTCTGTGGAACTCCTTGCCACAGGATGTGGTGCTGGTGTCTAGCCTAGACACCTTTAAAAGGGGATTGGACAAGTTTCTGGAGGAAAAATCCATTACGAGTTACAAGCCATGATGTGTATGCACAACCTCCTGATTTTAGAAATGGGTTATGTCAGAATGCCAGATGCAAGGGAGGGCACCAGGATGAGGTCTCTTGTTATCTGGTGTGCTCCCTGGGGCATTTGGTGGGCTGCTGTGAGATACAGGAAGCTGGACTAGATGGGCCTATGGCCTGATCCAGCGGGGCTGTTCTTATGTTCTTAATCCACCTAGTTCTTGGCTCAGATTCTAGAAACAATTCTCAACCCCTTGACCGAGGTGGACAGGTTTCATTCCCAATCACTAAGCATGTGTCAATCTCAATACTCCAGACGTGGAGAAATTTCCCCAATCCACAAACACACACTACATAATGGGTTTTCATACAAAGGCCAATGCTTGCTTGCAAAGGATGCCCCAGCTGCTTTCTAGGCTGCTGAACTTATACAGGAGCTTCTGGGAAGGTTAAGGTGTCCAAAAAACACAGGAAAATAGAAGAGAAAAAATAGGGGATTCATCACAACTTCATTGAAATATATAATTCATTTCATCTCAGATTCTTGGAGTGGGTTGCAAAGACAAATGTACATAAATGGAACAATAGAATTTTAAAATATCACAGATAAATACAAAAAACGTTAGTGTGGTAGCCTAGTCATATTTACTCAAAAATAAATCCTGTTGTATCCAGTAGGACTTACAGTTAAATTATCATAGGATTACAGCCCTAATATAATATGAATTACATGCTGTCTCACAGCTAGACCTTGGGAAAAACAATAGTCTAGACAAGGGGTGCCCAAACCCCGGCCCGGGGGCCACTTATGGCCCTCAAGGACTCCCAATCCAGCCCGCAGGGAGCACTCAATCTTCAATGAGACTCTGGCCCTCCAGAGACTTGCTGGAGCCTGTGCTGACACAGTGCAACTGCTCTCAGCTTGAGGGTGACTGTTCAACCTCCTGCATTAGCTGTGGGACAAGGGCTCCCTCCACGGCTTGTGGTTTCATGTCTGTGATGCAGCAGCAGCAGTGAAAGAAAGGCTGGCCTTGCTTTGTGCAAGGCCTTTTATAGGCAAGACTTCATTTATTCATATAAGTTCCATCTCTAATGTATTGATTTGTGTAAATTTATGTAAATTTGAAATGTAAATTCTTTTTTTTTTCCTGGCCCCTGACACAGTGTCAGAGAGATGATGTGGCCCTCTGCCAAAAAGTTTGGACACCCCTGGTCTAGACCAGCCATTCTCAACCTTTTTTTCTCCCTTTTTTTTGGGGTGGGGGCTACATCCCCTTAGGAGCTCTTCTCAGGTTCCAGTCCCCCCTTCATGAATCAATAAACATAAAATCCCCTTTTCACAGTTGTAAGTCTGTGGCCCCCTTCAAATATGCCAAGACTCCCATTGAGAATGGGTGATCTAGAGATTAGATCAGGAGTGTCAAACATAAGGCCCGTGGGCCAAATGCGGCCCTTAGTAACTCTTTATCCAGCCCTCAGGCTCTTCCAGCACCTCCTGTGCTGAGATGTCACTTCTGAAAGGGTAATCTGCTTGATAATTAGGCTCTTCCGTTATCTTGAACATATGATCAAAATTTGTGTATTTTCTCTTCTATCATTTGCAGCTAATGAGTTCTTACATGGGAAAAGGTGCTCATTTCTGGACATGACCTGCTTAATGACATCACTTCCTACTTAATGACATCACTTCCACCCCCTCAGCCAGCATCATGAATGCTATTCGGCCCACTGTATAAAAGAAGTTTAACAGCCCTGCATTAGATGATGCCACCTGCTGAGGTTATCTCTGACAATAGTTTCAATGACAGTACCTGGTTGTTCCTGCTGTGATATCACTGGTCCTGATGTAGGAGAAGTCCAGGAGCTCCACTCTACCCCACTCCTCCATGACTACATTCCTGGGTGTGGTCCTCCATCAAGCATCTGACATGTACTACAGCATGCAAGTAGCATTACCTGGGTGAATGTACGCTCCATCCTCTTTAGATGGTCTGTTTATGCAGAGAAGTGACTACTACTACTGCTACTACTACTAATAATAATAATAAAGTTTGGGGTGTAGCCAAGGGTTACCTCCATGGGTTTCCAGTTACTCAAGTGGAGTAAACACTGCTGTTATTCTAGTTTCTGACTGAGCCAGTTTCTGGCTGGTTTTGTTCAGCTATGAGATCCTTCAGAAGAAATGGTAGTTGAGTGCCCTAACTTAGCAAGCATTCTTGGAATTTGTTTCCAAGCAAAGCAGTTGCTTGGAAACAAATTCCTGACACTCTCTTCTAATCCCTGCTGTGCTATCTAGAGCCAAACTACATGTTACATCATTGTCAACATTGTCAAACTACATGTTACATCAAACTACAGGTGTCCATCATTGGCACAAATGGCTTTAATGTTCAAAACAGCAGTCACAACCGCGAAAGGACTATTGTGGGAGAAGAAGGGGACTTGACTCAGTAGTGCAGCATATACTGTTTCTGCAGGTGGTGCCATTTTCAATCCTTTGCATTTCCAAGTAAAGCAGAAAAAAAAATCTTCTGCCCGAAACACCGCAGAGCCTACTGTGAATCAGTGTCAACAGTGCTGAGCTATACGGACCAATTGGTCTGACTCAATATAAGGCAGCTTCCTACATACCTGTGATTTTGACTCCTTTACCTTGCCACAGTTCCAATTCTCGCTGATGACAGTGATGATAGTATAAAAACTACTTCAGAAATCATTACTGGCTAAAAGTTCAGGATCCCTTGACCTTGCCACAGTTCCAATTTTCATCAGGTACCTCTTTGGCTGCTGTTTGATAAGGAAAAACATTCTCATTGATGACAATGGAAGCTACTACCTTCCACCGTCCACTGAAGGGGAATAGGGGAATATGGATTGTGTGCCCCCAGTAGGGTCAAAGCCTCACCATGGTTTCAGTCTGGATTGGAGAACCCCATAGGTTCTATTTTTGAAGGGAAAAAATATAAATCTGTCAGTGCTAATGATACGTTGAATGTAATGTGTCGCTTGGCCCTTAGGAAAGCATCATCTGGTCATCTAAGAGTGGATTCACCACATGTAGTATACATACATGCTCTCTATTACACTCACCCTTGCCTTATGCCTATATTCCATAATGTAACTTCTTGATACTACCATGCTTTGCAGTTGCCTTGACTTTGGGCCTCTTGAGCAAGATCTAAAGGAAACAGCTGCACTTCAACTCTGACAAGGAGTTGAAGATGGTGTCCCATCTTTCACTATCATTATGTCTGATCATTCAAAGGAAAAAAAGTGTTAGGCAGTCTCTGCAGAGGTTCTGTTTCAAAAATGTAGGTCATACCTAAATAATCCCTGGAAGATTTGTTGAATGTAATAGATTAGAAGATGCAACAAAGTCGGTGGTAGCTTTCTACACAGTGAAGACTGGAAGTTAGCAACAGGACAGGAAAAACTGGCATGAATGTCAAAGTAAACAGTGATGAATACCAGCATCTTAATAAATTTGCAGATAGTAGTGTGGAAGCAGATGGGAAACTAATTAAGTGAACTGGATGGAGGATAAGACTAATAAGCAAGATGCCAGTGATTGTTATGGCAGTGGTATGGTGTAGGCACCCCTACAATTAGACATGAGTCAGAGTTTCCCCATGAGGCAGGAAAAGATTTCTTATTTCTTGAGCCAGGGACTCACAGATGGGTTTGGACAGATTACCCTCCAATGGGTCACAGTTCACAAATTCGGGTTCACAAATACGTGTATGAATGCAAAAGGTGTGTGTTGTGGTTGCGTTACACTTTTTATATAGAATGTGGCTTTGATGATACTATTCTGTGAACTCATAGGGTGGTGGAGAGCTGTGTCTAGGTATTTGATTAGGAACCTTTCTTCAGGAGTATGCAGGCACCCTGTTCCCACTAAGCTTTGCAGCCATGAGGTTGCAGAGCTAAACCAAGTTCCGCACAGCACAGAGCTCGGCTTTCCAGAAGTCGGTGATGATGGCGATGTCATCACTAGCACTCCGGAGGTGCAGCCATGCAGCCATAGAAGAGGTCTGCACAGCTGCACAAAAAACTAGAGGGAGCACTGCATGGGAGGCTGGTTTTTGAAAGAGTTTGCAATCTCCTGGCAAGTGCGAGACAGCTTATTTGGTGACTGTTTCTTCAGACTTAATGCAATGTTACAGCTTCACAGCTTCACGCTGGGTGCAGATTACTCTGGTTTAAGAGGTTACAACTTGACTGGTTGGAGTAAGTCAGAGAAAGCAAATGATTTAAAATAGTTTAAAAGTATTTTGAGTTTTTACTTTTTACTTTTGCTCTCTTGCAGAGCGCTTCCTATTACAGTGAGATGATCACTATTTGTTAAGTCAGTGGTTCTCACACTTTTAGCACCGGGACCCACTTTTTAGAATGAGAATCTGTCGGGACCCACCGGAAGTGATGTCATGACTGGAAGTGACATCATCAAGCAGGGAAATTTTTAACACTCCTAGGCTGTAATCCCACCCACACTTACCCAGGAGTAAAAAGCATAAACATAGTAGCCAAAGTACAGATCTGTCACATTTCCCCAAATGCAGTCGCATACCATGGTAGCATCAAGTCTAACGTATTAAAATAAAATATTGAAATGAATGGGGACCCACCTGAAATTGGCTCACGATCCACCTAGTGGGTCCCGACCCACAGTTTGAGACACACTGCGTTAAGTGATGTAACTGCCCTAGGAGTGTGGATCTGCAAAGGCCTCAGTCTTCCCTTCATAGCACAGTCACCTTAGTAGAGTGTTACAAAATGTGAATTTCTTTCACAAAATAACTCCAACTCCAGCTTGCATTTGTATGTGGTAACAGACGAGCCTAACAATTTTGAGTCTTTCTGACTCCAGTTTCCACACAGCCCTAACAGACCTAAAACTCTCCCACTCCTGCCTCAACCACTGAGAGCCCAATCCTATCCAATTTTCCAGGGCCGGTGCAGCAATACCAATGGGGTGTGTGTGGAATCTTGCAGTGGGGGAACAGTTACATAGGCCTCCTCAGGGTATGGGAACATTTGTTCTCTTACCTCAGAGCTGCACTGCGGCTGCACCGGAGCTGGAAAGTTGGATAGGATTGGGCCCTGAGAGCCCAATTCTATGGGGCTGCGGCATCACTGAAATACACATCCCAGCGGTGCCGTATGCTTTATAGCTATTGCAAAACATGATGGGCTATGTTGCACAGCCTGGCAGCTGCTGGAAATAGTAAGCAGCAGTGGCTGGGCAATAGTGACCACTATGAGAAACCTGATGCCGATGAGGTGGGGCAGGGGAAGAATGGGGTAGACAATGGGTGGAGATCAGCGTGTGTTGAAGCCAGGAAGGGGGTGGATATCAGTGGCAACAGCTACACTGTTGGCCTGGATCCTTCTTGGCCTAGATCAGGGGTGCTCAATAGGTGGATCGCGATCTACCGGTAGATCGGGAGGCAAAATGAGTAGATCGCGGAGTGCCGACCCCCCCCTTCAGGTGCCTCTGGGAGGAAACGCCGGGAGTAAGGCCCATTGTACTCAATGGGGCTTACTCCCAGGTAAGTGTGGCTAGGATTGCAGCCTCACAGCCTAATCCTAGGCATGTCTAGTCAGGAGTAAGTCCTGTTATACTCAGTGGGGCTCAAGGTACACCAACATACATTGTACACATAAATGTTGTATGTTATGATGGCGCAAACATTGTAAAAAAAACTCTGGTAGATCTCTGGGCCTTGCTGGGTTTCAAAGTAGCTCTCGAGCCAAAAAAGTGTGAGCACCCCTGGCCTAGATCCACCTCCCTGAGTTCCCTCCTCAGACTTGTGCCAGCAAAATTGCTAGTGCAGGTCCAAGTAGACCCATCAGGGCAGCAGAGATTTACCCCAGGGCAAAGGAATTGTTCCCTTCCCTGGAAGAGACCTCTATAATTCCCCCTCACCCCCCCCCCACATGATGCAGCATGTGCTCCAGTGGTGCTGCTGCATCAGTGGTTGAGGGATTCAAACTGCCTTCAGTGTGGGAGATCCTGCAAACAAACAAGCAAGCAAATACATTTTGATAGTATTGGGCTGTAACTTCACCACCACCAACTCCCTTAGATTTGGTTCAATTGTTCTGTCCTCCTGCTCTTCCTCCTCCCACTCAGAGCTTCAAATGGACCTCTCTGATTGGCCACTCTCAAGCCCTGTGCATTTCATCCCTGGAATTCATTTAAATCCCTTTCCAGTCAGGCAGGACATCACCCTGTTCATCACCCATAGGTTCATTAGAGTTGCCTTGACATTTGACTGGGGTGTACATCCAACTTGCAGGCTCAGGTTCTTTTTAACAGCGTTAGGACAAGCTATCCATCTGTCTGCAGGAACATTACTGAGAGCTGTGGATAACAAAAAGACAGATCCTGGTCAGGATGAAGCTGGCATTATGCAAAAGCATGAAGAGCAGAATCAAGAAACGGTGAAAGGTCAGGGGGAAGAAAAACTATCAGAAGGGAAAAGAATCTCATTAGTGGACAGGAGAGGCCAAAAGAAGAAACCCAAAATAGCTGCACAATCAAGGAAGATATAGACAGGAAGCTGCCAAAATGAACAGAAAGAACTAATGTGCTGTTTCTGAAGTTGCTTGTCAGTGTACGATGACAGAAGTATTTGTAGCAGAGGCAGAGATGCTGTTAAATTTGCTTACTTCAGGTTTGGAGAAGAGTTTCAGAAGTTCAAAGGAGGTCACTGGATCTCTCTTCCTTTACCTTTACTTACCCTGTCTCTGGGACAGTGGTGGACTTGACTGCCTTGTGTCTTTTGTCACTTATCTGATATTATACCCTAGAAGGAAAGCTGTCTCCACTTTGCAATGTACGCGTATCTTCTGCCTACTGATTCATTCACTCACAACCCAAATGGACTGGACAAGATGATGGCCAAGAGAAGGGCCATTTTATTGGGGCACCTGAACTGTGGAACTCCCTTGCTGGTAAAGTCCTTGCACTTTTGAGATGGCCTTTGAGAGTGATGCTGGAAATGGAGCAGGGAGAGGGTGGTGACAGGGGTGGGGGGTGGGTGGACCAGGCCTGGGAGAGAGGTAGACACCAGGCCTGCTGGCTCCTATCCCCCTCTGGGGCCTAATCCACTGATATGAGAGTACTTGGGCCTGCGCCAGCAATTTTGCTAGCGCTAGCCCAAATAGCCCCATAGCAGCTGCTGGGGCTTTCCCTAGGGCAAGATGATAAATATCCCCTTACTTCAGCGAGACCTTCAGCAACCTCAGCCCTATGCTGGATAAAGCAGTAGCCATTCTGCCACTGCTGCATTGCAGCGCAGTCGGTTTGTTAGGATTGGGCTGCCCATCACAACTCTTCACCATCTCTCTTAGCAACTACACCACACATATTCCCTTGTCACTGCTATACACATCACATGACCTGTGAACACTTTGGCCCTGTTGATCCCTTCTTCTCACTGAAATGAGGTGCTAATCGTGGAGGATAAGAAGTTTCTTGAAAAGCCTGAACTTTGAAATGCACTGCATTGAAATGAAATTTGTAATTTAAAAATTACAAGTGCTGACAACTTTTAACTGAAAGTAAAAAAAAAAAAAAAGTTCATTATACATCGTTCAGTCCAAACATGTAAATTACTCAGTTTTTCCCTAGCTAGCTGTTCCATAATATATTTCAAGAAGTTCTCCAGCCTGTATACCAACCACAAAGTCATACGTAACATGGCTGAAAATTCACCATTTTGCTAAGTAAGCTCCAAAACAGTTGCCTAAACAAATTGGAATACCTGTGAAACGAAATTATCAGTCACCTTCCACAACAGTGGAAAGCGTCACCATTCCCAGCCACAGAAGCAACTGGAATGCAGCTAATCAAGCCAGCATGCGAAGTAGAAAACAAAGCATTTCTCAAAAGCTCCCACAAGAAATCCACATATGTATTTGGGACTTTTCCCCTCCCATTTTCCTTTAGTACTTGCTACCCTTCTTCATCTGTGTTTATGGCTCTATGTGTGAGCAAATGCAAGTGTATTTTGCTTGTTCTGAATGCACACTTTGGTGCTGAAGCAAAAGGAAATCCAAACCCTGATGAAAGACATGGAGCATCTCGATCATGTATAAGGAAGAGATGCAGGGGAAGAAGGCTTATAGGTAGAGGCCTGTGATAGGTAGAGATATAGACATCATAGAGATAGGTAGGCAAAAACACAAAACACCACATTTTGGTGTTTAAGATATTTATCAGAACTTAAATAGATTACATTTCCAGTTAGAAATAATACTGTGGCTGCATCTGCTGACACGATATCACCTACCTGGCACATTTTAACGTGTTCAAAAATGGAATGAGAACTTGGAATAAAAACACATCACACCACTTCTGGTTTTTCATCATCGTTGAATCACAAAATCTGCAACAAAATAAAATCATTTTCAAACACCCCTACTCATGGGGTAGGGTAGAAGATGGAAGAGAAGCAGCCTATGCACATTTTTGACTACATCAGTTTGTCTATTTTTCTGTCTTGAATGTTGGCAAATAAAACAGAATGGTTGAGAGCACATGCTACATTTGCAGGGATGTCTGCCAATTCAACAACCATATGCGTTCATGTTGCAATTAACAGTCTTCTTTCCCAGGGCTGGGGTAGAATTAGGTAGGAGCTGCCATTTCCTCTCCTTGCAGCAGGAGATTTCAAAGTAAGGGGCTGTTCTCTGGCTTTGACTCTGGAAACCCTAGAGCTTCCCCCTGCAACTTCTCACCATTTATGCACAGATACTTCTCACACAGAATAATATACTGAGGGGGAAAAATATCTCATGCAAATGACAATTTAGATTAGAACAAGAGCATGGCAAATTCCACAATCTCATCTGCTGATGTTCCATAATTACAGGCTTTTAGAAAGGACGTCTGGGGGGAAAAAACCTGTTATATTTGTTGGAAAAACCACTTACACCAACTATTATACCACTTTGTTTCATCAGGAGTTCAGGTAATGGACAGAATGGGATTATTTGAAGGCTTTGTGCATTATAACTGGGATTTTATCTTTTGTTGGGTCAAAGTTATGATTCCATTTCAACCAATATTTCCAGTGGGAATCATTTAGAACAGAATCATACTGCAAAGGACTGCAGAACTGAAACATTCTTCTTGGTTTCTGAGTGATTTACATCAGGTTCCCAGTCAATACAGTGCCGTGTGCTTAATAAATGGGCAGTCCAATCCTCCTGAAATTCCTCCTGCTAATGCAGCAATGCCAATGGAGTGTGTGCTGCATCCACAGTAAGCGGGGGCAGTTGTTAGGTCTCTTTCGAGTAAGCGAAGTGCCACCATGGGACTTCCTGCCATTTCCTGCTCTACTGCAAACATGGGAAGAGCAAGTCGCTGAGGGTCAAAGTAGACAGGACATAGCAGGTGCACGGGACAGGGAATCTGGAGAAGTACCATGACACAAGTAGAGAAAGCTATTAACATGTTGTCCCTGTGCCATTTTTGCACTGAAAATCGGCCATCCTGAAAGCAACCATCTCTCCCAAAGTTGTAATTTGCAGCTGAAACTTCGCCTAGAATGTCAGATGCTGCACATTTCTGTACCACTTGTGATCACTTCAGTGGACCGAGAATCACACATCTTTTTGTGAAGTTCTCCTGGAAAAAACAAACAAAAAACAACCTAACAGCTGGTCTTTTAAATGTAAATGGTTAACAATAACTTTCAAATACCTTGTTTCCTGGTAATTTCATTTTTGATTATGAGATGGAAGGTACGGTAACTGATGCATGATGGCTTAAACATTATTCCTTTCTTCAGTCATAATGTGCTTGTTCTTTAGTAACAGCAGCAATTATTGTATTGCTTATTTCCAGTTAAACTGACATCCCAAGAGCATCTGTAAGCAGATCAGATCTTAATTTGAATTGCAGCTTGGTAGCATTTTTAATTTGCGCTGAAAGTGTTTCTTTCTCCCTTCCTCTCAGCTATTTTACGCTGCTTAATTTCATTACATGTATTATTCTGATGGTCCTTAATCTTCCACATGAAGGAGCCAGATTCTTTGTGAAGCATTATGGACACAGAATGAAGCCTTTAAAGATCCATAAAGCCATACCTGATTTCATGGTTTAATTCATACATTATTAACTGAATGCTAGATAACAGGCAATGGTTAGTACTTACCCTGATTCAGTATCACTTAGGGCTCAATCCTACCCATCTTTCCAGCACTGATGTAACCACAGTGCAGCCCCAAAGTAAGGGGGAAAAAGTTACCTTCTGGAAGCCACTGTGACTGACCCCTCACTACAGGATGCAGCACACACCCTGTTGGCATAGCTGCTTCGGCATTGGAAAGATGGATAGGATTAGGCCCTTAAACTTTTTTATGTAATTTGTGGCCTGGGATTGAAGTGGACATGTAACACATTCCTTACATTCAACCTATGTCCTGTGATAAGAATGGTGTGAGACCATGGTATGGTATGTGACCATGTCACTTCAGTGGTGAGCCAACATCCCCAGCAGATGGGGCGGAATAATAATGTAATTGAGAAACTCTTCTCTGATGATAGTTGCTTTATATATCTGCATGGTTTGGCACTGACTAATTCTCTGTTGTTTCAAGAAGAGGTCTGTCCTAGTCCCGGAATCCTTTAATAGCAAATGCTAGTGTGAAATGCCATCTGCCTACATGTCTGAAGGCCTTAGGAGTGGACCTCAACAGGTGGGAAACCCTGGCCTCTGAGCGGCCCGCTTGGAGGCAGGCTGTGCAGCATGGCCTTTCCCAGTTTGAAGAGACACTTGGCCAACAGTCTGAGGCTAAGAGGCAAAGAAGGAAGGCCCATAGCCAGGGAGACAGACCAGGGACGGACTGCACTTGCTCCCAGTGTGGAAGGGATTGTCACTCCCAAATCGGCCTTTTCAGCCACACTAGACGCTGTTCCAGAACCACCATTCAGAGCGTGATACCATAGTCTTTCGAGACTGAAGGTTGCCAACAACAACATGTCATGTGAGCGTTATGTAACTGTGTCTCTTGACATCTTTTTACTTACCTAAAGCATCTGTGGTTGTGTGGATCAGGCCCATGATGTGGCGGAGAGGGGCTTAACCCCCCCAGTTTGTGTTGCATTCCCTCCACCCTCCCAAGGTGTTATGAGCTGCAGCGGAGGTGTTGTGTTATGTACACAGAATACAGTACATGCAGGTGGTTCCCTGCAGTTCAATTTATTAAAATTAGTAATTCCCAAGAGTCTTTGACAGTCTTAAGTTTGCAGTATCGGAAGGGAAGGCATACAAACCGATATTTGACGTACCTTGGCCTTGAAAATCTTTCCCTTTCCACCATTGTGTTTCAGCTTGCCAAAAAAACTGTCTCGGTAAATTGAGGAGAGGTTACCTTGGCCATTGGCCCTTCTCTCTGTCTTCCAGTTTCCTGAAGATCGCCCACTGGCAGTGTGATCTCTCATGTTCCTAGGGTATGTGTTCTAAGCTTATGTTCTATTTTTTTATATTGTATCAATACCCAGTTTGTTAGAGTTCTGACATGAGGGGGCATGTTGGGCGATGAGGAAGGGGATAACATCTGGCACAAGTTGCCTGTGCTGGGTGCCACTTCCTCCTGCCTCCTGACATTCTCCCTCCACCCCATTCCCCCCACCACCAGCACTGACTCACCCCATCAGCTGGTGTTTTATCATTCTCTGGTGTGTGCTGCTGGAGTGGTTTTTACAACTGCAATAAGGCAGTCTCCACCAGCAGAATTCTAGTAAGGTTGAACTGTCTGTAACTCCCCCCCCCCCATAACCACCTGAAAAGTGTGTCACTGAACAAGCGTGGGCACGCTAAGTATTACAAATGGCATCAGAATGGCATCATACAAACCGCATCAGAATTTGAATCAATGCAGTGGATATCTGAAGGGCAATATGAGATCCTCACCCTGCAAACTGCACAGGGTGATAATCAAAAATGATCAAACTTGTCACTTGAATACTCAAATCATCATAAAGTGAGTGCATCATCGATACTAGAGCCCTGTGATGAGCCCCCAAAAGTGTGCAATTTGTTTGTGCCAACTTGCTTTCAAAGTCCTGACCTCCACTTCCCTTCCAAACAGTGTTTGCCTGCATTGGCAAGCACAGTACCTGGGAACTCTTTCTCCCTATGATCAGGAAGGCTCGGAATGCTAGGAATGGTCACCTCCACGGATCAGCTCCATTCAGAATTAGCTCAGAAATTACAAACTGTCGGTCAGGGGTTCTCAAACTTCTCCCAAGGAAAATCTTTGTGGGGGAGAGGGCAAAGGCAGCAATGTGATCCCCAGGGTCACGTTGCTAAAGGGGGCAAAGGGGGGTGCTTTTACTTACAGAGGGCTCCTGCAATATCTAGGAATTGCAGGGAGCCCTGTGCAGCCCTCTGCAAGTGAAGAATGTTGAAAATAAGCAATCGCAAACCACTTCCTGGTTGTGATCTCAAATGGTCATGACTCACCAGTTTCAGTACCACTGGTCTAACTAAATATTTATAATTTTGAAAAAGGAACTCCTTTTCCTGGAGAAGAACTTCCAGGTGAAATGCTGCTCAGTTCACAATACCACCAAGCTTTATGTGCCGGATACATTCGTTCTCTGAACCCAGCGATCACACATTTTGGCAACATTTCTTAAAGATATTAGACTAGAAAACAATAACCCACTGAGGAGCATATCCAATGCCTACAGAAATCCAGTTGAAGTGTTTTTCTATTGATCTTCAAGATGGCAGCAGCATTCAAAGAAAATCAGCCCGAGATCTGAGTGCTCTCCGTCACAAATCCCACATCTCTTTCAAAATTGTCAGTCTCTCTGTGAGTCCAAATCGTGGCATGAATTAAGTTCTCTCACTCAAAGAAGCAGTGGGACTCAAACGTTAAGGTAATCGCACTTGTGTAGATGTGCACGCCCCGCTGTGCTACCTGGAGAATTTATATCTGAAAAAGTGCATGAAACCAGCTGCTACATTTGGTGTGATATCCAATTAGGTATGCTTAGTACTTTATCCTTGCAATGGTAACCATGGGACAGTTAAACAAAGCTTGAGCTTTTAAGAAAAGCTTTCTTCCGAGCTTTTGACTTTTGTTTTCTCTGGGGTGTCAGGGACCTGCATCCCATTACCACTCACTACTTTTTGCTTAATGTTGCTATGCCGTTCATTATTCTGGCACTAATATTTGTTTATGCAAACTTGTCTCCTTCTCCTGGAGTTGAAAGATTTGGCTTTTAATTTTAACTTGTTTCTGTGAAACTGGCATATCTCACTTGTGTACACTTTGATTAATTTGGTACTGAAGAAGGAGGAATATTGAATGTGTGGGAACCACTGCCCTAAACTCTTTCCCCTAACTTACTTCATAGTAAGAGTAACTTACCTCATAGGGAGAGTGGCAACAGCAGTGTGTCTTTGCAGAACTTTTGGTAAGCCCCCCTCCCTGGCACCCAGAATACTGCACTGGTTTGGATGTTCGAGGAGGAGCCAGGGACACTGGGTCAAATTCCCATTCAGCCATAAAGCTCACTAAGTTCATTTATCATCTCTCAGCCTAACCTGTCCAATAAGGTTGTTATGAGAATAAAATGGGGAAGGAGGAAAATCTTGTGTGCCACCCAAGATTTTCACCCAAGAGCTCCACAGAAGAAAGATGGGATAGAAATATAACAATGGAAGCCCTGCAAGTCTCTTGATCCTTGGATTGCTAAGTTGGCATCCTTCAGTCTCGGAAGACTATGGTGTCACGCTCTGAATGGTGGTTCTGGAACAGAGTGTCCTCTCCAGTGTGCGAAGCCTGGGTAAAGTAGGTATGGAGGATAGGCTGTTACCCATGCAGCAAATCCCCCCTCTCCACATCACTGAAATGGTCCAATGGAAAGGCAGAGGCCAATACGGTTGGTTCCAGCGGCGTCGCAGGAGTTGCCAGAACGTGACTGTGTTCAGCCATGAACTGCCTCAGGGACTCCGGCTCCGGATTTTGCCTTGAGGTTGACTCCTGAAGCCTTTTCCATAACTGCATGTAGCCACAAGGCAGTGGAGGTTTGGGATCAGAGTTTTCCTTCTCTCAGATGAGCTGCCTTCCCAGGGTGACGAGCCCCATCTACCTGGTGGATTGCTAAATGGCGCATGAAGTCAGTCGTCATCTGCTATGACTTATGTTGGTTGACTGGTCCACCTCTATCGTTCCACACATTATTTTCCTCCAGATATCTGTGCGGCAGCCACAATTTCTTGGATGAAAGACAAATTCATCTTCATCATGTCATTTATGCTGATGTATTGACCCCAAGGGAAGAGCCTGCCTTGTTGCCTCGCAAGCAACTCAAGATGCTTAGGATAGAAGTGATTTGGCTGCATACCAGAAAAACTCTCCTATCGCAACTGCTGCAGTTACAGTTACAGCAATTATTGTACAGCTTTTCTGCATTGTTAACATAGCAGCATACTAATTGTTCTGTACCTGGTTAATGTGCTTTCTTTGTGTTTTTGTTTTAAACAAAACTTAATAGGAAGCATCAACAGAGCCTGTGTCCTGAAAATAACAAAAAAGATTTAGGAAGTCATTGTCTTTTTCTTTTCTGCTATTCCAAATGGTGGTTGTTACCCATGTCATTATTACACAGATATACATCCCACCCTTTCTCCAAAGAGACACAGCTTGGGGTATCCTTTTATCCTCACAACAGCCCTGCAAGGTAGACTAAACCAAGTGGTAGTTACAGTTCTAAAATCACCCAGTGAGCTTCATGACCAAAGGGGGGATTCACCCCAGTTCAAGCCCAACATTCAAACGACTGCATCCCACTAGCTCTCTTCGTGCTCACATCTGGCTGTCATAACACCATGACCAGATCCTCATCTGTAATGTACTGCAATACAAAACTCAGCAGGGGGTCACCAAGTGCTGGATGGTGATTCTACCTGCAGTGTGGAATCAAAAGTTCATGTGCAAATCAACTACTGAATAATTGTGCTGGCTCCCAAATAAGCTATTGCTAGCAGTTAATAATCGGTATCGATGTCACCATGAACTGCTCTAGGATTGTTTTCTATTTGCTTCTGGAAAAATATGCAACAGCTTTCACTGAACTAACCGTAGGAAGCTGCATTTCAGTTCTGCAGTTATTTTTCTCCAGATGTAGCAAAAGACGGAGGCAGCTACTGTTACAGCTACACAGAAAAGGAAGCGTTGCAAAGCGACCACAGTGTGATGTTTTTCCCCCATTAGCGATTGCTGAGGCTGAGCAAAAGGGAAGTCCACATCTAAAATGCTGCAAGGTTCAGCTGAAGGGACCGGTGACAATTCCAGGAGGAGTGAGTGACCTGGAAAGAACCAGCAATGGAGTGTGTGTGAGCCCTGCAGACAGGGCAGTTCTGGGGTGGACCAGACTGTGGTATCAGGATTCCAATGGCTCTTGGTTCCCCCTTAATGAACAGCAGGGATGTTTCATCTGAAATGAATTGCCATTACTATTGTGAAGCTTCCTACATATACTATTGCATGTTCCTGACTTTGAGTATTTTGTTTTCATTATCAATTAACATTCTCAAAAAAATAAAGAGGTTCTGAATGAATAGCCTGCTATCCATCTCACTCCTCCAATTCTTTTGTATCTCCAGAAACCAGGAAGGAGTGACAGTGGATGATACTGATTTTGAAAACATCAACATAACTTTCTCAAACTGAAAGCCAACTGGTATTCTACTTGCAATAGCTGGTGAAGCAAATTATGAACTGGTTGCTTATGAGGTACCGAGACTGTGGAAGAACCTCATTTTATTAACAACACTAAGGCTGCAATCCTATCCACACTTACCTGGGAGTAAGCACTACTGACTATAATGGGACTTACTTCTGAGTAGATATGCATAGGATTGGGCTCTAATACGCTTAAATGATTACACAGGCCAACACACATTTTGCTTCCTTAAACTTTACACCGATTCCTGGGTATATTTGGGGTGCTGATTCCAAAAATGGCATCCGTTCTGCCCTATCACAACTAGTTTTGGAGATTACTATAGCCTCATTAGTGAATGGTTCAAGCAGCTTCCTCATGAGGAAGTCTACCCCATGGCTTCCTCATGAGGAAGCTGCTTGAAATAAAGAAGCTATTCTATATCTCCAAAACAAGACGTGATAGGGCAAAAGGGATGCCATTTTTGGAATCAGCATCCCAAATTTATATTAAACCATCATAGAGTTTGGGAAAAACTTTTCTGACCCTCAGTTTTGTAGTCCTGTGTTATAGGTAGCAGAATAACATTTATTGTGGCAGAGAGATTGAATGTGCCTGATAACCGAGTCGTTTCAAATAAAGGTATTTCTGGGTGGGTACCTAATAAATTCGTGGGCAGTAATGAATGCCTAGCGTAATGCTGTTAGTCTGACTTTCATTTATATTTAAGGGCAGATACAGCTTGTGTAAGATTTACAGTCAATTAAAACAAGAGGAAGGCATGTATTCATTGGCCAGTAATTGTGTCACTTCATTAGCTGCACAGTTAATTACTGTGGAGTAATATAATGTCTACAATATAATTGCAATGTCCATTTTCTGAGGAATAATCAAGGATATGGAATGAGGAAGTCTAGGAATTCTGATTATTTTTTCTCCATGGCTTCAATTTTGTCTTTGAAATAAATACTAAGTTTGTTCAAAATCCAACCATTCTTTCAAGATTTCACAGCCGTGTGAAAAACCTGGAATTAAAGATGTTTCAGTTTGCCAAACTGAAAAACAAAGCCAAGCACTGTACACACAGGAGTGGGGAAAGAAAGAGCAGAGGACATTCAGGACTGTACATGATGTGCAAGAGACTTCTCACTTCTCACATGCACAGTGGAAGCCTAGGCGGAGGGCCAGCAAAGGGTATAATAAAAATGCTGGGGATGCAGCATGCAAAATGAAGATAGGCTGTTTTCCCCCCTTTCAAATGGAAGTCAAGTTAAAAGATCTGTTCAGTGTTCATCCACTGGTGAGAGACACTGCACTACAAATTAGCTGGTGCTAAGTAATTGCTTTGAGAGTCTGAAGAAGTGAGAGGCATGATTAGCTGGCTGCGGTCAGAAAGCAATTAATATTTTGCAGCAAGGGAGAGACGTCTCCCGGTTGCTCCTCAGCTCTGCATGCTGTTTCCCCAGCTTGTGTCTCTTTTGAAAGCTGAGGCCTGGCAGTTCCCCAGGCGTCACTGCACTGTTATCTCAGGCAGGAGACTGCTCCTCCTGTAACAGGGCAAGGGAGAGTTGAGGAGGGGAATGGATTGGGCCTGGGGCAGGGGTGGGAATGGTGGCAGCGACTACTACCATATCCTACATCCCCTCCTGGACCTGAAATCCCAACACAAGGCTATTTGGACTTCTGCCAGCAATTTTGCTGGCACATGCTCAAGTATGCTTAATTTTGCTGACACATGCTCTCTGGGGCGGGGGGGGGGACACAGTTTTCCCTGACTTTGGGGAGACTTCCAGTGGCCTCTTTACCCATGCTGGCTACAGAAGAGTCTGTTCCAGGAAGGTAATTAGGATTGGGCTGATAATTACTTAAATGTGCCTCTGTCAACTCTTGCCTGGAGAAGTGATACACACACGTCCCACTTGGCATAAGCTTTCCATTCTGATCAATGGCCCTTGTTTAGCATGTTCATGATTAGAAGATATTGTGCCACCAGGGCAAAGACGACTCTCCTGACTGACTTTCAGGGATGTCAGCTAAGGAACCTAGTGGAGCTGGGAGCAACTGTGCACATTTGGAAAGTGAGATTGTTGGCAACAGGGGAAATGTGGTAATAATTCTTGGATTTTGTCTCCAAATGGGCAGTCTGTAGGCTCCAAATGACCTCTGGAAGAAACCTCATGTAGGACACATTCTAGTAATCAAGCCTGGGTGTTACTCAAGCATGGATACCTGTGGCCAGGACATCTCTCTCCAAGAAGGAATGCAGCTGGCACATCAGCAAAAGCTGGTGGATGACATTGCTGCCGGAGATACCACCTGCAGATTCAGCAGCACAGCTGGGTCTATACATCCCTCAGAAGCTGTCACTTGGACCTTTATTAGGGAGTGTAACTCTCAAGAAAAGGTCACATATCCCTTCCTTGGATCAAAAGGCTGTTTATCAGTGACACTCTTCTCTGGATTGAGCTAGGCAGCCCAATCCTGAGCTGCTTGTTGCACTGGGACTGCCATGGTACCAAAACAGCTGCCATGGCACCTACATACAACAGGGCAGCAGCTGTCAGCTCCTCAGGGGAAGGGAACTTTTGTTTCCTTCCCCCAGGGAAGGTAAGCAACCCCACAGTGGGGCTACTTGATTGTCGGGCTGGTGGCCCAACATGGAGGCTTTGGATGCAGATGAGCAGAGCTCCTCCATTCCTGCCTCCCTCCTGCCCCACTCCCTCTCCCCAGCACACCTCTTCCCCGCAGTTGGACCGGCGCTGAGGGCTGCAGACGTGCCTTCGAGCCGGCGGTGGACTGGCACTAAGAGCTCAGGATTGGGCTCAGTCTGTAACTGCAAAGAAATGTTTTCCCTTGCAGACTTGCTCATTAGACTTAGAATAAAATTATTAGGATTTTAAAAATAAGAAAGCAATGGTTGTCCTCCATACTGCCTGAGAAACCTGATGGGGGAAAATACTAAATTTACATGTAATATATTGCTCCATTGCTCCTGTAAGAATGCTGTTCAACCCTTAAATAATTCAGGAACAACCTGATTTGATTTATAATTTGTAGGCTTCTTTTTACATGCCTCTGTGTTGGTTTTGAGAGTGTGAATGTTACTGGCATATGGCAAGCTAAAAACAATATTCAATTCTACCAGATTGAATTAATAAAGACAGAATTTACAGATGTCTAATCTTGGGGGGATGAAAGAGCATATGAGAAGAAAGGAAAAGGCGATGCTTCTTGATTATTTTTATGATCTTAGGAAAAAAAGCGTTGTTCTTAGCTTTATACAGGTTTGGTTGGGATACCAACCAATGTCAGACAATGTCATTCTGAGATCCCTAAAGGAATGGCAGGACAGAACTGGCAGGAGGATTTCTGGGGCAGCACAGTCCAAATGAGAGAGCTCTGGCCCATCTAGGAACCCTGTGCGCCTTTTTTCTTCCCCTAATTTTTTTATTTTTCACATTTTTATACCAACCTTCCTCCAAGGAGCTCAGGGTGGTGTACATAGTTCCTCCCTTCCTTTTGTCCTCACAACAAAAGTGAGGTAGGTGAGACTGAGGGAGAGCTGACTGGCCCAAGGTCACTCAAGAAGCTTCATGGCTGAGCAAGGATTTGAACTGGGTCTTCCGGGTCAAAGTCCCTCTCCCAGACCACTACACCATCCTGTCTTCACAATTCTGCCCTTCCTATGCTTCCATCTCCCAGGGGAAAAAAAAAAAATTCTTCTCCACATGAGTAATTGTTCCACAGAAAACTGATAAGCAGCAGCCACAGGTTGAACATAGGTGTCAAATTTAGCTGGCTGATAAGGAACAGTGAAGCAACAACCTTGGTGCAGGTTTGGTACAGGTGATGCTGAGTTCACGAACTGTGCCAAAGTCTGGCCATTGACTGGCTGCTCACTTTCCACTTTTCTGAAAGTAGATGGCAGGGACGGAAACAACACAAGGCTGAGTAGGAATGGACTAAAGCAGAAACGTCTTAGCCTTCCCATCTACTATTCCATATGACTCTTTCTTTCTTTCTGCCCTCGTCATATTGTCTCAGGTGCTGGGGATGCCTGGGCAGGGCCTATAGTGGAAAATACATACTTGAGGTAGAATGGAGATACTGGTTTTATCTTAAGAGCTGCTACAAAAGCCAAATTGGGTCGACATCCGAAGCCTATTGTGTCTGAGATAATCCTTCGTCAGACTTGTTGCTAATGAAAAGGGGCTGGTAGTGATAGTGACTGCATATTTTTTCCCCCCAAAAATACATTTTACTGTACACTCTGAATTTAATTACAATGCTGCTTTTCACCGAGAAGGAGGTAATAAGCCTCTGTATATGCAATGTAGTGATTCCTCATGGGAGGAGAGATGCATGGCATTGGTGCATTAAACCATTTTGATTTCATTTATTGAAGTTTGAATGGTTGGAGAGCAGCCAATCATTCTAGGTACAGGGATTGTGCCTCCATTTTCAGCAAGAAACTGACTTGGTTCTGAATGCAATTGTGTCATCCAATTGCATCAGCACCACCAGCTGGGAAAATAGCCCTCTGGATCCAATCATGTCAAGATGTCAATGAGGTTTCCCAGCATGCTGCATTTTCTGCCCGTTATTTGTTCTGCGGTGGAATTTAAAAGTCTCCAGACAGTGGCCAATTTTCATTGTGCCTGAAACATTTCAGCTATAAGAAGAAAGTGGACTCCCTCTGCGGGGTAGTAATAGAGCTATAAATTGTAGAGCTATAGAGTTGTACAATTGTAAATGGTCCAAGTGTATTATTCTAAGACCCAGGGAAGTTGCTGAATTCTCAGTTTCCTTCTCTCTCATTTACATCCCACCTTTCCTCCCATAAAAATGGTATGCTCAAGGCAGCTGACAGCAAAGATTCAAATACAAAAACTAACCTGCTCTTTATCCTAATGGCCAAGGAAAGGCACAAAGGCACAAAAGCACATTCTTCCTAGACTTTTTCCTCTCCTCCTTGAGTCTGGGTTTGGTTTGTGGAAGCTGAGTCATGGGATCAGGGGGAATAAGCAAGTGATAGGAGCCAAAATCTTCATTAGGATGGAATCAGCAAAGCAGACCTCAAGCAATGTGTGAACATGCTGAAAAAGAATGCATATCCAGAGACGTCTGGATAATGTTGCCCACAGTCATTTCCTATGCAAGTGTACTCAAGATCTCAAAGATCCATCCATGGGATCCATCCATGTGACTGGCATGTGTAATTTGCTTGCATTCTGTAAAGTGGTGAGGGACTGCACCAGCTGAAGACATTTGCAGCAATTCCTCTCAGCCAGGGGTCATGTGACTCAGAAGGCTGCCTGATGCCACCTTGGATCTGCCATTGTCCCTCCAGCACTAAATGTGCTCTCAGACATGTGTGTGCACACACAGTGTACACACACACACACACACACACACACACACACACACACACACACAAAAGGCCCCTTACCATGGTTCTTCAAAGTGAAGTACTTCTGGTTTTATCTAAAGGAGCATGTGAATAAAGGAGCTCCTTCATTTAGAGTCCCTGTAAATAACATTGGAAGACCCACACTGCATCTGAAGAAACGGCACAAGGAGCAAGGTCAGGAGCATGGTCATGATCACCTTTAGCAGGCAGAAAGTGGACCAAAGCAGCTCACATCCATTGCATGTTGGAGGGAGGTGGCAGCAGCAGATTTGAGGTGACGGGCACCCTGAATCTGCTACCCTCTCGCCTACCCCCACTGCTGGAATTTGTCACTAACCTGCACCACCTCACCTCATAGATGGGCTGCCCCCTACTCCCAGCATAAAAATGAAAGAGTGCCACAGAATCAGAGTACAGGTTCATGTTTATAGACACACATCCAAGACTGTTTCCCAAAGGAATCCGTTTTGGACAGTGTACTCAGTTCTCACTGATCAGAATGGAGCTGTGTGTTTAACTAGAGAGGGGCAGCGAGAGTGATGATTTACAAGAGGTTACTCAAGCCTCAAAAAACTAATGTGAAAAATGACCCTGCAGTGCAATAAAAATTACATGTTGATAGCTACCAGAGACACCCCCCAGCTTTCTGCATCTAAAGAGCCTGTGTGAGGCTGCCCTCAGCTTGTCGATATAACAGCACATGCAGCAGAATATGGAAACAAGCAGTACTCCCAAATGACTGGGTGCTTTGGAAGTTTCTGTATCTTTATTGAATTACTGACTAAAATAATCTTTTATTGTCAACATCTTTTCAGGGGATATTTGAATGCCAAGAAGAAAAACCTTTAGATTGCTGATAGTTATGGCAATTGTTACTGACACGAATATTTTTACTAACAATTCTTGGAAGCATTAAGGGGCAAAACATGGAACACGGATTCCCAGAAAAGTGCATGGCAGTGAAGTTTAGCAGCTATTCCTATGAAATTAGGTTCTTTTGATCAGGCATTTCTGGAGCATCTCTTTAACCTTCTCTTGCTGTTTTAAATGAATCTGTTATGCAAATACCTGCGAGAGTCAAATCCAAGTGAATGACTCTCTTTGATTTCCCCAGATTATCTGTGAGGCTTGGAAAAGGGTCTTGATACAGGCTAGAATGTGGAAACTTCCATCTGACCAGCATTCTGAGTCAGCATGCTGAACGAGGTAAGTAGGCACATGCCTGATGGGAAAACAGCAAGTGCACTTCAGTCCATTTTGTCACCTTCCCTTTGGTTTGAATGCCTAGACTACCTCTGTGGGTTCAGAATGTGACAGCGAAGAGGTGCTTGTGCTGCAGTGATTAAGATGTTGGTCTAGGATGGAGGACACAGATTCAACTTTCTGCTTAGCAATGAAATTTATTTAGGCTGGTCACTATCCCTCATCCTAAGCTACCACAGAGCTCTTGTGAAGATAAAATAATAATATAATAATAATAATAATAATATAATATACAGTATTTATATACCGCCTTTCTTGGTCTTTATTCAAGACTTTATTCAAGGCGGTTTACACAGGCAGGCTTATTAAATCCACGCAGGGATTTTTACAAATTGAAAGAAGGTTCTCTCTTTCAAGAACCACCACATTCAAGATGTTACGCTCCGATCTGGTTTAACATTCTGGCCTCCATCCTCCCACGCTCCGAGCAGATGGAACAGCTCAGCTGCAGCTTGCCAGCTGCTTCAAGGTCGCACGGTGCCGGTGGCCTCGAACTGCCGACCTTGTGGATGTTAATCTTCAGGCAAATGGAGGCTCTACCCTCTAGACCAGACCTCCTGCCCAAAATGTATCCTAAAATGGGGGATACATTGTTCAGAGTGCCTTAGGGGAAAGGCAGGATAAAAATGTAATTCAGTACACATTTATCTGGCACAGATTTTCAGTTAAAATCCTTATAACCACCCTGCAATATTATGTCCATATTGTAGGTGCGGGGCACAGAGGCTTAAGTGGGAATGGCTTAGGATTTGGCAGACACTGCTGCCAGCCAACCCATTCCCAGTCCCAGTTCATGCCTCCCTCTCACCCTCTGCACACACATACCTGTGTAGGCGAGCTTCTGGAAGCTAATGGCACAGTAGGCCAGCTGGCCGCTGCTTGCAGCAGTGGCCAAGCCACATACACCAGCATGTTGTCTTCTGTGACAGTTAGAAAGCAACTTATCCTGCCAAAATGCTTGTTCTGGTGGCAAACAGTGCCCATAGTACTGGGCTGTTAGCTCATGATAGAGGTGACATTCAAACCAGGGGTTTCCTGATTTGGAGCTCAGCCTTGGTGGAGACATGCTTGGTCTCATATCCAAGTTCTAGAACCTTCAACTAGGACTGAGAAAGACGTGTCTGAAACCCAGGACAGCTGCTACCAGTCAGTGTTGAGCTGGAAGTACTAGTAGTTGGGCTCGGTAGATAGCAATTCCATATGTTCAAGTGTCTCTTCTTCATTACACTACACTAGTTTTCACCTGAGTTCAGAAAAAGTGATCCTGCTGGCACCAACATTTGTAGACAGGTTCCTAGCCCAAACATGCTTGTCCTCCTCACCTTTCCCCAGGTTCTGTCTGCCTCAAGCCTGGGAAAAGTCATACCAGGAATTGCTGGAACAAAATATGCTACTGTTTAAACCAGGGGTGTCCAAAGTTTTTGGCAGGAGGGCCACATCATCTCTCTGACACTGTGTCGGGGGCCGGGAAAAATTTACATTTAAAATTTGAATAAATTTACGTAAATTTATATAAATGAATATATTAAAGATGAACTTATATGAATGAATAAAGGTCTTGCAATAGCTCAAGGCCTATAAAAGGCCTTGCACAAAGCAAGGCTGGCCTTTCCTTTGCTGCTGCTACTGCATCACAGACGTGAAACAACAAGCAGTGGAGGGATCCCACAGCTCATGCGAGAGGTCAAACAGTCACCCTCATGCTGAGAGCAGTTGCGTCGGGCCAGTGTGGGCTCCAATAAATCTTTGGAGGGTCAGAGGCTCATTGGAAACTGGGGGTTCCCTGAGGGCCTCATTGAGAGACCTCGAGGGCCACATGTGGCCCCAGGGCCAGGGTTTGGGCACCCCTGGTTTAAACAATGTGTTTGGCTCCTCACTTTCACAGGTTTTACTATTCTATGTTTTTGGCTTGTTGGGCATATTCCAGACATGCCGCATGAGCTAAGTGGGCTTAGTACCATTCGTGACAGGATGGAAGGTTGTGCGATGCGTATTCACAGGGCCAGCCACAAATGATTTCCCCATGAAACAGAACCAGATCTGCCTCAGACATCTCAGGAAGTAAGGGTTCATATCAGGACAGAAAAACATAATCAATACATGATCTGTTCTATAGAGGTCTATGAAATGACTATGGTTTACAATAAGGGTTACACAAGAGTAGATGTTCTGAAGCAAGAGCTGGTCTTATAAATTAAAGGCTTTCTCATCATGTTATATAATACCCACATTACTTTTCTGCTAGTTCTAATCTGGAGAAAGTGGCATCCAATCCTTATAGCTGTTAGATGAGATATGAGGATCATTCATTGTGAGCCAAATCAGAAAAGTCTGTCCATTTGTTTTGATGTTCAACCTAAGTAATAATTAAAATATCTAGTCATGTGACAGAGCTATTGGTAGGGTCAGCACCAAGTTGCAGAGGACCCTGGGGCAAGTCTTCTTACTCAGTCACCCCGTGGAATATTGGGTCCCTTCTCCCCATGTCCAGGTCAGAATCCAGGCATGCGTCCAGGCATGCGTCCAGGTCAGAAACGGATGTTGCTGCTAGGAGATTATGGCCAAAATCCAATGCAGCATAAGCCAACTATAAACCTAAGAGTTGTAGATGGCACTTTATTGAAGCATGAAGCAATAAAGGAAAGATTTGCACAATAAGCACAGTAAGGGAGACAGCAATGTTTCCCCTAACTAACTGCTGAAAGAATGGAGACAATCAAATTAATAAAGGCATTGTATCACAATGTGAAGCCAAGGCAATTAAACTCTGCTTCCATTGGTAACATGGTATATGTATGCATATAGTCACGCTTAACATTTTTGGTTACTTCTAGAGGTTTTTAAGTCTCTAGATAAATCTATTTGAAGAGAACAGTCAGGAAGATTGCCACATCAATCTTTAAATCAAGATTAGATTTTTTTTAAAAAAGTTTTGATCAAATGCAGCAAAAGTATTGGAAGGCTAAATCGGTCAGATTCCGGCAGAATTTCAATAGGCTATGATATGCAGACTCAATTATCACAATAGTCAAGTCTGGCCTTTAAAAGAAAAATCTGTGAACCCGTATAATGACATTTTCTTTTTTAAAAATGCATGAATTCCCAGTCTCTCCGGGAGACATTGACTGGAAGCCTGTTTCTACGTACATCACTAAATGAAAGAACCACCAATCATTTCAGATGGATGAGTAAAAGGTGAAGACAAAAACAATGCAGATAAAACTAAGAAACAGAAAGCCTTTGAAAAAAACAGCTGTGCTAATACAGAGCTAATTGTATGTCAAAAATGGTCTAAGGAGAATGCAGAATTCCTGACAGAGGGATCGCATAACAGGCAAAATAGACATGGTTTTGCAGTGCCCCCAAGGACACGTTCCAGGGTAAGAGGCCGGGATGGCAATAATAAACATATTTTAAACTGGCAAGGTTATGTTTTTGTTTTCCATGTGAGAAGTCATTGGCAAGCACTCTGCAAAGATTTGTCTAAGGCTGAAAATCGCAGTGTGGTTGAAAATCAAGCTGTGGTACATTGATGTGCCATGAATGATTCACAGGTGTGCCGTGGGAGTTTGGGGAGGGTCATTTATTAGTAGGGCCATTGGGGGTTGTGAACCCCTCACCAGAAGCACAGTGTGCTTTGTCAATTCTAAAAAAAACTGATGGTGTGCTTTGAGAATTTTAGAGCCTTGTTCGTGTGCCATGAGAAGAAAAAAAGACTGAAAACCACTGCTCTAAGGGCTGGCCCAAATCAAGAGGTACGTAGCTCCATTTTTCTGCAGCCAGAGAAAAGAGCTCCGTGCTTGCACGACCTGCGGTGGAGTTGGCAATCTTGGCAGCCACTCTTTGTGTCTTATTGGATGCTGCTCTTGAGGAGCCCAAACTTTGGGAGGGGCTTTTCAGGGGGGAATGGTGCTGCCTCTGGAAGGAGTAGCCTCAAGCCCAAGGGTGCAAATATGGAACACTCTGCATGGTACTTTGGTTTCCAGCCCTTATTCTGGTGGCGCATGATCATATGCTAGCACCTTTGTCCTGTTCCACCATGCAGGCTAGGGGAGAAGTGCTCTTCAGCCCTGGGTCATTGTTGGGGAGGGGCGAGTGCATTGATAAGACTGTGCAAGCACCTACCGCACAGTTGTGCCCCATTTGGCGATCCCCTCCTGCTCATGCAGTCTGAGACTAGCTGGTTGCCCATCATGGTGGGTGGAATATTTTGCTGTCAGATTAGCATTGGGCTGTCAGTTTTTTTGACTATCCCAGACTAGTGTTGGATTTTGCTAGTTTTGGTTAGGTTTGTTCTTTTTCTATCATGTGCAGTCACTTTAGGCAGATGTTGTGCAGGCCAGGTAGGCGGGCGTTCTCTTTGGTGTCCATTCAAAGATAAGCAAGGTCAGGGGGTGACGCAAGACTGCTGCTTGTCCGGCTTGGTGAGGCTGACTGGCAAGGCCCCTAGTTGGAATTGGCAAAGGCTACCACAAGGCTTGCCTATCGGTGTCTGCGCTATCCAGCTGCCTCAAGCCTTTGGGGTTGACCATAGTAGGTTCATTTGATCTCTGACTGAATTCAGCCTGGAGTCAGGCTGGTACTGTTGTTGATCATCCTGATCATCCGGGGAGGTAGACGGTTAGCACTGTTTCCCCCGACATCGGACTCTCCTGCATGGGGTTTGAGTTATTTTTCTATATAAATAGAAGGTGTTGCATAGAAGGTGTTGCATATAAATAGAAGGTGCTGTAGGTGTTGAATAATAATTTTCAATAAAGTGGACTAGTTAACTCAAACCTCTGTCTTGCATGCTTATTCGGGGGGTGGGGGGTGCATGGGTAACATTCTAAGTTCACAACTGCCTGGGCAAGCTTTAGTATTGTTGTGGAATAAGCAGGTGGTATAGGTAATATTGAAATGAATGGGGACCCACCTGAAATTGGCTCATGACTCACCTAGTGGGTCCTGACCCACAGTTTGAGAAACACTGCTGTACCTGATGGAAGGGGATCAGGTTAAGAGGTGTAAGGTGACCCATTCCCTCCTCCCTCTCTCTGGTACTCAGGAAAAATAATAAAGGCTGTAATGCTAGCAGGTTTTGGGACAGTGCAAATTATGAGTGATAAAGACTAGGAAAAATTCTGTGGAAGATTGAGGCTGCGGGTAGGGAAACTAAGGGAATGAATAAGCCAAGGGCTAGGGCACCTTTTTGGTGCAGACCTGCCAGCTGAGGGTGTAGCCTGCTGTTGCTTGCTGGGGTGTCCTGCTTGCTACCTCCATTCCAAGGTTCAACCTGTACATTTGTAAATAAATATGAAAAAGACACTTCAAGTCTCTGCTCCCAAAGAAGCCAGAACGCAGATGATGCTGTGCCCTTGGATCTCCTCACCACTTCAGGAAATCAGACATGAGCTCACTAACGGTATAAAAAAACCTACACAGAGGCAGCCATCTAAGCAAAGTGTACATTTCTCCTGTGTAGGTCACACACTACACACCATGATTCCTTGTCCCATGATTGTCCAATAGTGCTTCCTCCCTGGAAAGTGGGTTTAGGATTGCAGCCTTATTTCTTGGCAAACAGACTTTGCAAAAGAAAATGTATGTGGATCTGCACACACCATTTTATTTTCACAAACAACCCTATAAAGTAAGTTCGGTTGAGAACTAAAGTGGGTTAGGTTGAGAACTAAGAGGGACACACTGCGGCTATCTAAAACCCAGGCCTCCTCTGCCCCACGGCTGTAGCTGGGAGGGGGGAAGAGAAAAGCATGGCTCTGGCATTAGATTTTGGATGGACCGTTTCTGCTGTTTGGGTCTGGTAGGAGGAGGGGGCCAGAGGAGGGGGAGGAGGAGGGGGCCAGAGGGGGAGGAGGAGAGGGGTCTGAGAAGGGGGAGAAATGGGAGTAATGAGGAGGAGGAGAAGGAGCAGGCTCCCAAAGGCATCCCTGGCTGGCTGGCTGGCTGGCTGGGGGGGGGGGTTTCCCTGGGAGTCCGGACTCCAGCTGGCCAGGGAACACAGAGGAAGGGAATTGGGGGCAGTGTGGCAACAGGAGAGGAAACAATATGCTTAGCCCCCAGCCCTGGTACCCCCTCCCCAGTTGGCAGAATTGGGCCCCCTGGATGTGCTCTTCTAACGCCCAGGAGTGGAGCAAGGGATCCAGGCAACCAGGTTTTTGCACCCCTTCTGGAGAGGGAAACAGGCAGCACCTCTGCTGTCTTACTGCAAGCTGCCCACATGGGGAGAAGCAATCCCAGAAGTTGCAGAACAGGCACCACCGTAGCCAAGTATAGCAGGTGTAACCCCTGACTTTTCCTCCTCAGAGAGCAGCAGCAGCTTTGTCCATGGGGAGCCCTCCCGCACCCCACACATGGCCAGTTCCCCTATCTCCTCAGATTGCAATCCTATGCATGCTTACCTTGGAGTAAGCCCCACTGACTATAATGGGACTTACTTCTGCACAGACATGCCTAGAATGGGGCTGTTAGTCACACTGTGGCTGTGATGGACTTCTCCAGAAATTTCTCCAGTCCCCTTTTAAAGACATCTTATCTAGACACCATCATCACATCTTGGGGCAAGGAGTTCCACAGATTAATGGCAGAGTAGGCAGCTGTTGTTTTGTGGCTGCAGCCTACCTATAGGCTTGCTCACACTCTCTTAGCTCCAACCGAAGTAGTTCACAGCTAGAGCATGACAGCAATTAGAACAGGAAGTGAAGAGAGACTTTTTTCCCCCTAAAGACCTTGCAGTGCACACCAAAAGGACTTTCCTTCCTGAGACATGCAGCAGCCATTCTGAGATGTCGCTCTGAGCTGGTGCTTCTCCTTCAGGACCGACCTGTCTAAATTGTGTTGAACACTTTCCTAAGGACTCTGGACTCACAAGTGGGGGGAGCAGGGCCAGGGCTGTGTAACAAAAGGAACGTGGAGGGACGTGTGCGCTTTTTGTTGGCTCATTGCATGACTTGTCTATAATCCCCTTGTGCTTACTCTCTCCCTGTTTGAGGTGTTTTTCCACACTTAAAAGAGGCAAGGGCTGTGCGTTGTGTGGAGGAAAAGAGACTGGATTGAATTGGGTGGGTATGAAAACCTCTGAGTTGGGGGGGGGAATTATTTTGTGTTCCATGTATTTCATGTAAACCCAAGACTTTCACAGATAGTGAAGCAAATGCAAGCACAACCATCACATTAATTATTAAATAATCTTCTTATGTATTACAAATTTAATTGTATTTTTTGTGTGCGCGGGTGGGGCGGTTGCAAGTGGTCCCCGCCGTCTCCAAATTTTGCCTTAGTGGTCCCTGAGCTCCTAAAGGAACCAGTGAGCTAAAGAGAACCAAGAATTTAAGTGTGGAAAAGGTTCTAAGAAGATTCAATTCTCAGAAAGATAGGAGAATTCAGCTCTACTAGGTAGTTTCAAATCTGCTGTTCCTTGCTTTTTAAAAGTAATGAATAATGTAAAAAACTAATGTTCTATGGCATTGCTATATTTTACTTCAATATTTTTCCTCTTGCTTTTAGGTAAATTTACTTTTGTCATCAGCAAATGAAAGGCTTTCAATACAAGTAAATACTACCTGTATCATAGTGATATGTTTTACTTTTGCAGTGTGGCAAGTCTGTGTATTTATTTATACAGGTATTTATATACCGCCTTTCTTTGGTCGTCAGATTTGGTCGTCAGATCTTTGGTCGTAATCCTTTGGTCGTCAGATTTCTCCTCAGACTTTAATCCAAGGCGGTTTACATAGGCAGGCTGTTCTAAACCCCCCCCCCCCGCCCGTAGGGATTTTTACAATTGAATAGATCTAGTCTTTCATAGAACTCCTCGTTCCAGCTGGATTCCTTCCTTGCATTCCATTCCTTCATTGTATTGCACTGGAGTCCAAAATGAAAGGACAAGTTGCATGTTATTTCTATGTAGACAAATAGATTTTACATTGCATACAGAGATGCATACAGAGATTTATTCTATGCAGATCATTGTTAGATTGCTTTACAGATAATGAACAATGTTTACAGATAATGAACAATGATAATGTTTTTTTGTTCAAAAAACAAAACAAAACAAAACAACAACCCAAAATATTTCCTCCTAATGAAATTTGGGTTAGTTATGAGTCTTTGATGTTTCTCCATACTTATCCTTCACTTTGCACACCAGTATAGATACCTGACATAATTGCGCCCCGCCCCCAACACCTCTAGAATCCTGGCTACGGGCCTGCTCTGCCCTAGTCTGATTTGCTTACTATTAAACTACACTGATTCTCCAAATAGTATGGTAAGGCATTTCAGTGGGATTTCAATGGGATGTTGACACACAACATCATCAGAAGTATCTGATTTACTAGCTCCACACAGGAAGCCATCCTAACTGCCTTACAGATCCTGTAATAGCTATGCGTATAGAATAAGGATGTCTGGCTACTCCCGCTGAGGTCAGTGAATTGTGGTCCAGGTTGTAATTATTATTACTAACAGTATTTATATACCGCTTTTCAACAGAAGTTCACATTATCCCATATAACTGTCCCATTCAGGAGGTGTGCTTCTGGATCTCATAGATTGCCAGATTGCCGAATGCATGAGAAAATGCACTTACAATCATTGAAGCACCCTTAAACTTTCCAATTTAAGTATGTCTTTAATGGGAACAAGTCCATTTAAGAACAATGAGAATTCATAGTTCCTGCACAAAACAAGAGCTATGTGAAGCAGTATAGTGGAATCAGGTGAAATAGCACCAAGTGGTTTCTGCTTTAGACACACATACACACATATGCACATGTGTGTGTGTGTGTGTGTGTGTGTGTGAAACAATCCATTTTTCAAATGGATGAAAAAACTGATTCTACCCTGTAGATCAGCCATTTTCAACCACTGTGCCATGGCACATTGGTGTGCCGCAAATGGTCCCTAGGTGTGCTGCAGGAATTTGGTGGAGGGTCATTGATTAATAGTACCATTGGGGATATGAGCCCTCCACCAACAGTAAGGTGTGCCTTGTCAATTGACCAAAAACAGATGGTGTGCCTTGACAATTTTAGTACCTTGTCAGAGTGCCATGAGACAAAAAAGGTTGAAAATCACTGCTGTAGATTATCTAATATCTAAGATTTAAAGAACTGTATAGCTATGTGGCTAGGGCTTCTTGATACACTACACTATGTTCTCAGTCTTACCCTTGAATGTTAATATCACCAATTACTTGATTACTAACTGTTGAACATATTACATGAAATTGCCCTTAAGGGAAGCAATCTTGCCTTACTTCGATGCCAGTCTATTTAAAGGATTGTCCCCAGGAATTATTTGTAGTCACTGTGAAGCATACTCTGAGCAGGAATTGCAATCTTTTAAATTGGAAAGAGTACTCTGATGGGATGATTGGGATGCATGGTAAACTTGATGACATTCTACATGTGGCTCTTGATCTGAAGTTTTGTGTGATTACAAAGTTTTAGTGGATTTAAATGAAGCAACAGCATTATAGATGCATCAGTCTTTAAAGTAAGATGGTGGACTGACATTCCAGGGGGTTTCACTGTGTTGAGGAATTTAGCAGGGTAGTTCACTGTCTCATTTCTGTTCATCATCTTATCAAGCGACTTGTACAGCATTTCTTAAGCATCAAAACTTGTCAGAGCATCCATTTAATTCTTTTTTCAGTATCAAAACAGCTCCTCCACACAGCCACACCACTGAATTGTTGCTCAGAAGTCTAATGTCTGGATAGATCTCAGAAGGTTAACAGTTTTCACAGTTGCACAGGTTCTCAGAAATATCAGTTTTACCACTGGGTTTGTCTAAATGGCCACATCCATTCTTCAGCAAGAAGTCCACAAATTACCCACTTTACTGTTACTTTTCTGAGGAACTCACACATTTGCAGAAATTTTTCTACTTGGGCTCATAAGCATGAAAATTTTAAACTTGCATTCACATCATCAGCACCTGTGCCCCTCGGAATAAGAGATGGAGTTTGTGTGAAGTCAAACAATATGGTGACTCTTCCCATCAGACTGTCATTGGCACAAAATCTTTCAGTTTCTGCTGAAAGCTTCTATGCTGGCTTTGAGCAGCATCATGACCCATCCCATACAATAAGCATACAATCCTGGACCATATGCGCAAGGGTGCTTTGAGGGGAAATATTGCATATTGCAGTTTCCTCTCAATCTGAAAATCACATGGGCTGTTTTACTACCTTCTGTGTAAAGTACCATCCATCTCACAATGTCAGTTTTATTAGTGATTCATAAGCAACAACCATGTCAAATTTCAGCCTTCTAGCTTCATGGAAATAGAAGATCCCTTGATAAGTTAGTAATGGTCCAACCCTATTGTGGCCTTGTGCTGATAGAACATATGTTACATCAGCGCAAGGACTAGGCTAAGGCCCAGGCTATTGGTGTGGCATCTCCAGTAACAGTGCATGGGCTGTAGCCCCTATCATGGATATTAGCAGAGTGACACTGTACACTTTTCAACACACCCGTCATCTTTTGCCTTCCTTGTTGAGTTTGTGAGCTTTCTGGTAAGTGCCACTTCCCAGATTCTGGACTACTAACCAAATAGATGGAATTAATTATTTTCCAATTATGCAATTCTAATTTCTGCACAAGGCAAATGTGTGAGTGAGTGAGAGAATTCAGAGAGCTTGCGCGATCCAAGATGGAGGCAACTGGGAAGTTGATGCCATGGAAGACAGGTATCATGACAATGGTAAGCAGAGGTGAGAGGATGCTGGTGGAATGACATTTCCCTGGTGAGCGCAAACAGCTTAGGCCTCACATGTGGACTGGAGGGGAGGACACCATTCAGTGACACTGGTGAGTTGGCTGTGGAGGCAGGTGGAAGGAGGAAAGAGGTGGGGAGGGGGAGAAATGGAGAGAGTGTCAGGGCAGAGAGTGGGAGGCAGAAGGAGGTGGAATGGGGCAGTTACTGGTGGCACTCACGTGCACCAGTACCCTATGTGCCTTCCCTCTCCCTTACTCACCTGACCTCTGTGACAGCCCAGCATTTACTCTGTTAGGGCCAGAGTAACTGTATCAGTAGGGGGATAAGAATGGGCTGTGAAATATATGAATTGCCCCCCATTCCTTTATGCTGCATTTCCAACACTCACCATTTCAGTATGTATAAATCTAATTCAGAATCAAATAACACCGATCAATATTTACTAAACTTTTTGGACAATGTTCCATATCCAATTTCAGTACTCATTAGAAATTGGATCATTCTTATGCCTACGTTTTCTACAGAGACTCTGAAAAAGATGGCTCTGTTAATTGGGAAAAAAAAATTTCTTTAGCTCTTTTCAAGGGCCAGGCACTTTTGTTGTAAAAAAAAAAAAAAAATCAGAGGAGGACTTTGGGGTTACAAAGTTGTTCATGGTAAGAGGTTAATGTGAAGGCTTCATCAATGGCCAGTTCATTCTGAACTGAGGGTCTTTCCCCTGGTGAGGTATGTGTTCTGATGAAGCAATGAGATGAGCACTTCCTTGTAGGAAAATGCACAGAACATTAAGCTTTTAGAGACATGGCAACAAGTGCAGGCACACCTGCTTTGGCATCTGGACACATCTAGAAGCCTCTGCCTTGTTCTCGTTAAGTAGAAGCCGCAGACTTCTGACTCATTGCTTAGTATGTAAACAAGATAAGAGAATGGAAAACCCCAGCCTGTTGTGTATTGTTTGAGAGGGAATAAAAGCCAGAGAAGGCTGAATCCCAGGGGCCTTCCTTCTGCATCTCGCTTCTATACAGGTCTGTCATTTTATTCTTTGCTAGGAAGCTAGCCGGGAGGACGGACTTCTCTCTCAATCTCATACCGTCCTACTTCCGGCTCAGCTCTCCCTGCATCAACCCTCTGAATGTCTGCTGTGTCTCATTCATTGCTCTGACTCCTTGCTGCTCAAGTTCTAACTTTCAAACCCTCAGAGTGCTTCTGCTTTTAGCACTCTCCCTCAGGCACCAAGGTTCTAAACCCTGGGTGCTTCCCAAGTAGCATTGCACTGCTACACATCCTCACCAACCAGAGTTAACTCACAGCCCAATCCTACCTAACTCCCTGCATAGCGATGCAGCGGTGCCATGTGTTGCCCACTGCATGCCGCAGGAGAGTTTTAGCCTCAAGAGGCCTCTTCGGTGTAAGGGAATGTTCATTGCCTTGCCTCAAGTCCGTGTCCACCTGCTGGGTCTACTTGGACTTGCACCAGTGATCTGGGTCTACTGGGCCTACTCAGACTGGTGAAGGTGGATCAGGCTCTGGAAGGGGATCAGGATTTGACAGGTGCCGCTGCCACTAAACCCACCCCTTTGTAGGTGCAGTCCACCCTCCTACCTGCCCCATTGACTCCCCATTCTGCCCTTCCCCACCCAATTCCACCTCTCCCTGTATCCCTCCCACCCCCTGCACAGCCTTACATTCTGCACAGCAGGCATTCTCAATCCATTGTTGTGTGGACCTGACCACTTCCCACTTGCGACGGTGGCCAGGCTGCACTTATCACACAAGCTGTGTGCCCCCTTCTGCTACAACAGGCATCTCTGACATTGCCACATTTGTGACCACTGAGAAGCATGTTACATCATCAAATTGCATGTTCCAGTGTTGTAACGGCCCAATAGTTGGGCCACCAGATTAATAATTCTTAATGTTTGCAGTACTGTAGTAAAAAGTTACTTGAAGTCACCTGTATATTGTATTAATTATTGCACCTTGTAAAGTTAGGCATGCAACAATTCATTGATTTATAAAATGAAACATCAGTGATGCTTTACAAGTAGCCTCTTGATAATATCTGAGCCATTGGTTCAAAAGTTTCTTACTTTCAACTTTTTGGCAAACAAATGAGAGTCAAAACCATTAGCAAAACTACAGACTAGACAGAAGAGGCCACCAAAGGATAAGAGGGAGAAAAAATGCTGTCTTCTTATCTCACATTTTCCAGTTAAGATTCTTGAAGATGGGTTATGTAATCATGACGCCTTCAAGGAAGCAAGTACTTAGAGTAGATTATTCAGAAGTGCAAATAGAATGCAGGCAGCAAGCACTCTAAATGTAGGTGAGAATTAGACACCTAAGTTCATCTTACACCTTGGTGACAAGTAAAAGAATCTTTCTTACATTTCAGAGCTTAGGCTTCCTTCAGTGAAACACTGAAGTCTTTCCCACTCCTGTGAGAGTACTTGCATACAAGAGCCTCTGAATTTTGTGATACGTACTCATCACCACCCCCAGGTCATTCACTAAAACTGCTTAGAAAAATCACATTACAACTGAATACAGATCCAGAGGTGTAATGAGCCTGATTAGGTTCTATTCACAGTGGCCATTTAAAACTCAGTGGTAAAGTCTCAATTGATTTTAATGGTGGATTATGCAATGGACATCAATGAAAAAAATGCATGAAAGGTGTTGAGGGAGCAGCCCTTTAGGGAACCAAAACACCTATTGCTGATCTTAGCCAGCAGCAAAGTTCCCAAGAAGGTGGAGTATATGTGGGACTTGTCTTGGCCACTTGAAGGGGGGCATCCCTGACACTCCATTGGTGGAACAGGACTGGCTTCCTACCCCATGATAGCCCCTTCTGAGTAGCTTGCTGAATAAATTCACATGGTGGGATGGACAGGACTGACTTCTTGCACCATGATCTCCCCTCCTCTGAACAGGGGCACCATTTTCTCTAGATACACCACTGGGAACAACAGATTGGCAAAGATAATTTGAAAATGCCATCAAGTGACATCAGTCCCATATCTTCTATTGCTGTTGTTGAGCTACGACTAGCCAGAATAGCTGAGGAATGCCTCAAGAGTAATACCTGCTGAACTGCCTTCTGAGAAGCAAAATATCTAGCACCTGTCTGGTCAGCAACCAGGTTCTAGAGAAAGCAGATAATTTCTGGGATGTAGTCTAGGTGGGATGGGTCTGAGGAGACATCACCCAAGAAGGCATTCCCTTTGAGGTCTCAAGGGGGCAAAGGTGAAAGCCACTTTTAATTCTCTGGAAGGACAACAGGATATTGCTAATGCAAGTGCTACTGCTGAGAGGAGAGAGGGTCAATGAGAGAAGGAGTCACATTGGCCTCAGTGAGGAAGGCCTACTCCAGGAAGAACAGTGATGTCAAGCTGCCACTTTCAGGTCATGGGAGCAGTTCCTGAAATTGCCCAGATTCCACAGAGTGGACCTTGAATAACAGCCAAATCCTATTGGGCATTTAAAAAAGCAGAATCCCCAGCTTCCCAGCTATAACTGCCTCAGCAGTGTTGTAAAAGGCACACTGCTGCTGTGTGGTGAGTGTGCTAACACAAATTCTATATGCTTATTTACGGTATTTTTATCCTGTTTTTCTCCCCACATGTGGATTGAAAACAGCTTAAAATTAAAATGTTATGAAAAAATAAGTGCTTTGATATTCCAGTGCTTTACCTGAAATTAAATTATCTAAGAAATATACTAGCTATTGAGGAAAAAATGGAATGTATGTCTCCAATATATTAGTCCTGAGGAACATCTGATAAATATTTATGAGTATTATAATATGAACATATTATTCCAACTTGTCTCTTCTGTTCATCTCCAGGAGAAAAACTGCCACTTTTTTCTGTATATACCCATTGAGTAAATGATTCTTTAAATACCCTTAAAGAATCCTTTACTCAATGAGTATATACAGAAAAAGTAGCAGTTTTTCTCCTGGAGATGAGTTATGAAAGAGAAATTATTGTGTTGTCATGTTTAACTGCAATCAATAGGACTATCCGCACTATAACAACTATGGACAGAGTTATTAAGAATATTTATATAGTGGTTTATAACAAAAATCACAGGGTGTTTTATATAGCAAAATAAAGAAAAATGGTTTATTATGTAAAAAAGATGCTGAAGATATACCAGTGAACAGTACCTGGGCATTTATGGGCTGAATAGGGACATTTCTAGTAATTATACAGCTTTGAAAACTTTTGTCTTCACTTTTTTAAAAAGTGTTTTTACTTCTGCCTGCCTGGTGCGAAGGTTGCGGACATCACTTCTCATCTAGACAGGCTAGTAGACAGTGCTGGGGGAGAGGTAGCGGCTGTGGTGCATGTCGGCACCAACGACGTGGGCAAGTGTAGCTGGGAGGTCCTGGAGGCCAAATTTAGGCTTTTAGGCAGGAAGCTGAAAGCCAGGACCTCAAAGGTAGCGTTCTCTGAAGTGCTACCTGTTCCACGCGCAGGGCCAGCTAGGCAGGCGGAGATCAGGGGTCTCAATGCGTGGATGAGACGGTGGTGTAGGGAGGAGGGGTTTAGATTCGTTAGGCACTGGGGAACGTTTTGGGACAAGCGGGGCCTGTACAAGAGGGACGGGCTCCATTTGAACCAGAATGGAACCAGACTGCTGGCGCATAACATTAAAAAGGTGGCAGAGCAGCTTTTAAACTGATCCCTGGGGGAAGGCCGACAGGAGCCGAGGGGCATCCGGTTCGGGACTCCTCATCCCTATGGGATGAGGATGGGGAGGTTAGAGAACAACAAGACAAAGGCAGGGTAGGAGAAGAAATTGGGAAAGGTAGGGTGATGGGATGTGATAGACGGTTTGGCACAATGAGAGGATGCGGGGACAAAGGAGCAAATAAGCAGCCCATCCTGGGGCATTCCGTGTATAAATGCTTTTATGCGAATGCCCGAAGTCTACGAGCAAAGGTGGGAGAACTGGAATGTCTGGTGACAAGGGAAAATATTGACATAGTGGGCATAACGGAAACCTGGTGGAATGCGGAGAATCAGTGGGATACCGCAATCCCGGGCTATAAACTCTACAGGAGGGACAGGCAGGGGCGTGTTGGAGGTGGGGTGGCCCTTTATGTTAAGGAAGGGATAGAATCCAGCAAAGTAGAGATTGAAGGTGGGTCCGACTCCACCATAGAATCTCTGTGGGTTAAATTACCAGGCTTGTGCAGCGATGTAATACTGGGGGCGTGCTATCGTCCTCCAGACCAGAAATCTGATGGGGACCTTGAAATGAGGAAACAGATCAGGGAGGTGACAAGGAAGGACAGGGTTGTAATCATGGGGGACTTCAATTATCCTCATATTGACTGGGTCAATTTGTGTTCTGGTCACGATAAGGAAACCGGATTTCTTGACGTGCTAAATGACTGTGGCTTAGATCAGCTAGTCAAGGAGCCCACCAGAGGACAGGTGACTTTGGATTTAATTTTGTGCGGTACGCAGGACCTGGTTAGAGATGTAAACGTTACTGAGCCATTGGGGAACAGTGATCATGCTGCGATCCGTTTTGACGTGCACGTTGGGGGAAGAATACCAGGCAAATCTCTAACAAAAACCCTTGACTTCCGACGGGCGGACTTCCCTCAAATGAGGAGGCTGGTTAGAAGGAGGTTGAAAGGGAGGGTAAAAAGAGTCCAGTCTCTCCAGAGTGCATGGAGGCTGCTTAAAACAACAGTAATAGAGGCCCAGCAGAGGTGTATACCGCAAAGAAAGAAGGGTTCCACTAAATCCAGGAGAGTGCCCGCATGGCTAACCAGCCAAGTTAGAGAGGCTGTGAAGGGCAAGGAAGCTTCCTTCCGTAAATGGAAGTCTTGCCCTAATGAAGAGAATAAAAAGGAACATAAACTGTGGCAAAAGAAATGTAAGAAGGTGATAGGGGAGGCCAAGCGAGACTATGAGGAACGCATGGCCAGCAACATTAAGGGGAATAATAAAAGCTTCTTCAAATATGTTAGAAGCAGGAAACCCGCCAGAGAAGCGGTTGGCCCTCTGGATGGTGAGGGAGGGAAAGGGGAGATAAAAGGAGACTTAGAGATGGCAGAGAAATTAAATGAGTTCTTTGCATCTGTCTTCACGGCAGAAGACCTCGGGCAGATACCGCTGCCCGAACGGCCCCTCCTAACCGAGGAGTTAAGTCAGATAGAGGTTAAAAGAGAAGATGTTTCAGACCTCATTGATAAATTAAAGATCAATAAGTCACCGGGCCCTGATGGCATACACCCAAGGGTTATTAAGGAATTGAAGAATGAAGTTGCAGATCTCTTGACTAAGGTATGCAACTTGTCCCTCAAAACGGCCATGGTGCCAGAAGATTGGAGGATAGCAAATGTCACGCCTATTTTTAAAAAGGGAAAGAGGGGGGACCCGGGAAACTATAGGCCGGTCAGCCTAACATCCATACCGGGTAAGATGGTGGAATGCCTCATCAAAGATAGGATCTCAAAACACATAGACGAACAGGCCTTGCTGAGGGAGAGTCAGCATGGCTTCTGTAAGGGTAAGTCTTGCCTCACAAACCTTATAGAATTCTTTGAAAAGGTCAACAGGCATGTGGATGCGGGAGAACCCGTGGACATTATATATCTGGACTTTCAGAAGGCGTTTGACACGGTCCCTCACCAAAGGCTACTGAAAAAACTCCACAGTCAGGGAATTAAAGGACAGGTCCTCTCGTGGATTGAGAACTGGTTGGAGGCCAGGAAGCAGAGAGTGGGTGTCAATGGGCAATTTTCACAATGGAGAGAGGTGAAAAGCGGTGTGCCCCAAGGATCTGTCCTGGGACCGGTGCTTTTCAACCTCTTCATAAATGACCTGGAGACAGGGTTGAGCAGTGAAGTGGCTAAGTTTGCAGACGACACCAAACTTTTCCGAGTGGTAAAGACCAGAAGTGATTGTGAGGAGCTCCAGAAGGATCTCTCCAGACTGGCAGAATGGGCAGCAAAATGGCAGATGCGCTTCAATGTCAGTAAGTGTAAAGTCATGCACATTGGGGCAAAAAATCAAAACTTTAGATATAGGCTGATGGGTTCTGAGCTGTCTGTGACAGATCAGGAGAGAGATCTTGGGGTGGTGGTGGACAGGTCGATGAAAGTGTCGACCCAATGTGTGGCGGCAGTGAAGAAGGCCAATTCTATGCTTGGGATCATTAGGAAGGGTATTGAGAACAAAACGGCTAATATTATAATGCCGTTGTACAAATCGATGGTAAGGCCACACCTGGAGTATTGTGTCCAGTTCTGGTCGCCGCATCTCAAAAAAGACACAGTGGAAATGGAAAAGGTGCAAAAGAGAGCGACTAAGCTGATTACGGGGCTGGGGCACCTTCCTTATGAGGAAAGGCTACGGCGTTTGGGCCTCTTCAGCCTAGAAAAGAGACGCTTGAGGGGGGACATGATTGAGACATACAAAATTATGCAGGGGATGGACAGAGTGGATAGGGAGATGCTCTTTACACTCTCACATAATACCAGAACCAGGGGACATCCACTAAAATTGAGTGTTGGGCGGGTTAGGACAGACAAAAGAAAATATTTCTTTACTCAGCGCGTGGTCGGTCTGTGGAACTCCTTGCCACAGGATGTGGTGCTGGCGTCTAGCCTAGACGCCTTTAAAAGGGGATTGGACGAGTTTCTGGAGGAAAAATCCATTATGGGGTACAAGCCATGATGTGTATGCGCAACCTCCTGATTTTAGGAATGGGTTAAGTCAGAATGCCAGATGTAGGGGAGAGCACCAGGACGAGGTCTCTTGTTATCTGGTGTGCTCCCTGGGGCATTTGGTGGGCCGCTGTGAGATACAGGAAGCTGGACTAGATGGGCCTATGGCCTGATCCAGTGGGGCTGTTCTTATGTTCTTATGTTCTTATGTTCTTACTTCTGGAGAAAAGCAAAATCTTTTGTTTGGAATGAGAAACAGGAAAGAATTGAAAACATCTGAGAGGGAACAGAAGGTGACTGGTATTATTTATATCATGCCATAATCTCACTGAGAAGATGCCATTCTCTCAGTCTTGAGGCACTGAGCTTTAAATCTGTATTACTACCATATTCATCCAGAACAGGAAACATGTAGACATATGGTTGCCAGAGTGATTGATTGCAGTGAGCCAGCTTCTGCCAGTGAAAGATGGTCACATGGGTTTCATCAAGCTCTCTCGAAGGTTCAATGGAAGATCTATGTTTTGTGTAGCAAACAGGAAAAGTGAAGTGTGCTACCTTGGTTCAGATCTACCAAGCCCTTTCCAGATAAGGAAGGTGAGAATAACAAATAAGAATTGTTGATTTTATGGCAACCGTAGTGTGCCATTCACACAAACAAAGCCTAATAGCTTTAATTACATTTATTATCTACAAGCCAAGGTTTACTCCTGTGCTAGACATAAAATATGCTTTGCCTACATTCCAGTATGCTTTGCTACCAAGTGGGCACCTCGCAATGTTACTGAATTCAATTCAAGGTGGTGCATGGCTCACACTCCCCCCCCCACACACACACACACACTTACCCTGCTCCCTACAACTTAGCAGATGGGTCTGGCTTGATCCTAGGTTGTTCTTAGGCACTCTAGAATTTGTTTGTGCTACATGTGTTGCATTGACGCATAGGCTTCTTACTTCTTGGAATGTTGGAATTCTTCAGCTTAGGCAGGACAGTAGCTTGGACAAGTTTCCCCATCCATATGATATAGCTTAAAAGCCCCAGGATGCTGGGAGGTGAGAGGAATATGTGCACACACAGAATGCAAAGAGGGGCCAGTTCAGTAAGCATAACCTAAGGTGGCCCTTTGTATCTGAAGAGTAGTCCTTACCCAGTTAGTTAAAACGGTTAGTATTATAATGTATTGGCAACCTTCAGTCTCGAAAGACTATGGTATCGCGCTCTGAATGGTGGTTCTGGCACAGCGTCTAGTGTGGCTGAAAAGGCCAATCCGGGAGTGACAATCCCTTCCACACCGGGAGCAAGTGCAGTCTGTCCCTGGTCTGTCTCCCTGACTATGGGCCTTCCTTCTTTGCCTCTTAGCCTCAGACTGTTGGCAAAGTGTCTCTTCAAACTGGGAAAGGCCATGCTGCACAGCCTGCCTCCAAGCGGGCCGCTCAGAGGCCAGGGTTTCCCACTTGTTGAGGTCCATCCCTAAGGCCTTCAGATCCCTCTTGCAGATGTCCTTGTATCGCAGCTGTGGTCTGCCTGTAGGGCGCTTTCCTTGCACGAGTTCTCCATAGAGGAGATCCTTTGGGATCCGGCCATCATCCATTCTCACGACATGACCAAGCCAATGCAGGCGTCTCTGTTTCAGCAGTGAATACATGCTAGGGATTCCAGCACGTTCCAGGACTGTGTTGTTTGGAACTTTGTCCTGCCAGGTGATGCCGAGGATGCGTCGGAGGCAGCGCATGTGGAAAGCGCTCAGTTTCCTCTCCTGTTGTGAGTGAAGAGTCCATGACTCGCTGCAGTACAGAAGTGTACTCAGGACGCAAGCTCTGTAGACCTGGATCTTGGTATGTTCCGTCAGCTTCTTGTTGGACCAGACTCTCTTTGTGAGTCTGGAAAACGTGGTAGCTGCTTTACCGATGCGCTTGTTTAGCTCGGTATCGAGAGAATGAGTGTCGGAGATCGTTGAGCCAAGGTACACAAAGTCATGGACAACCTCCAGTTCATGCGCAGAGATTGTGATGCAGGGAGGTGAGTCCACATCCTGAACCATGACCTGTGTTTTCTTCAGGCTGATTGTCAGTCCAAAATCTTGGCAGGCCTTGCTAAAACGATCCATGAGCTGCTGGAGATCTTTGGCAGAGTGGGTAGTGACAGCTGCATCGTCGGCAAAGAGGAAGTCACGCAGACATTTCAGCTGGACTTTGGATTTTGCTCTCAGTCTGGAGAGGTTGAAGAGCTTTCCGTCTGATCTGGTCCGGAGATAGATGCCTTCTGTTGCAGTTCCAAAGGCCTGCTTCAGCAGGACAGCGAAGAAAATCCCAAACAAGGTTGGTGCAAGAACACAGCCCTGCTTCACTCCGCTTCGGATGTCAAAAGGGTCTGATGTGGAGCCATCGAAGACAACAGTGCCCTTCATGTCCTTGTGGAAAGATCTGATGATGCTGAGGAGCCTGGGTGGACATCCAATCTTGGGGATGATCTTCCCAGCATCAAGATCACACGCAGTTATCATGGTGCTGCCTGCGACACTGACCACTCCCTGGTGTGCAGCAGAGTGAAACTGCAAACAAAGCGACTGTATCACACGAAAAAGGAAGGAAGACCTCGCATTGATACCAGCAAGACCCGGGATCAGAGAAAAGTGGAGGAATTTGCACAAGCGCTTGAGGAATCTCTTCCAGGCCCGGCCGACGCAAACGTATCCAACAGATGGGAACATTTCAAGAATACCGTTTACAACACCGCCTTGTCCATATTCGGCAAGAAGACCAACAAGGCGGCAGACTGGTTTGAAGCCCACTCTGAGGAGTTGACACCAGTCATTGAGGAAAAGAGGAGAGCTCAAGCAGCATACAAGGCCTGTCCCAGTGAGCGCAACCTGCAGGTCCTCCGAACTGCTCGCAGCAAAGTCCAACAGACTGCCAGGAGATGTGCTAACGACTACTGGCTCCAGCTCTGTTCCGAGATACAGATAGCAGCTGACACGGGCAACATCAAGGGGATGTATGATGGTATCAAGCAGGCCCTAGGTCCAACACAGAAGAAAATTGCCCCTCTGAAGTCTGCCACAGGCGAGGTCATCCAGGATCGGGCGCAGCAGATGGAACGCTGGGTGCAGCACTACTCTGAGCTATATTCCAGAGAAAATGTAGTCACCGAAGAAGCACTGAACAACATTGAGTGCCTGCCTGTGCTGGAAGAGCTTGACAGTGAACCAACCCTAGAAGAACTTCACGTGGCCCTGGACTCCCTTGCCTTTGGCAAGGCACCTGGAAAAGACAGCATCCCTGCTGAAGTCCTAAAATGCTGCAAAGAGATCATCGTCACTGAGCTGCATGAAATCCTCTGTCTCTGCTGGAGAGAAGGTGGAGTACCTCAAGACATGAGGGATGCAAACATCATCACGCTGTACAAGAACAAAGGTGACAGGGGTGACTGCAACAACTACCGCGGCATGTCTCTCCTTAGCGTTGTAGGAAAGCTGTTTGCCCGAGTTGTACTAAAGAGGCTCCAGGTACTTGCAGAGAGCGTCTATCCAGAATCGCAGTGTGGATTCCGAGCCAACAGGTCCACCACTGATATGGTATTCTCCCTTAGACAACTGCAGGAGAAATGCAAGGAACAACGACAGCCACTCTTTATAGCCTTCATAGATCTCACAAAGGCTTTCGACCTGGTCAGCAGAGACAGCCTCTTCAAGATTCTCCCCAAGTATTATAATGCCGTTGTACAAATCTATGGTAAGGCCACACCTGGAGTATTGTGTCCAGTTCTGGTCGCCGCATCTCAAAAAAGACATAGTGGAAATGGAAAAGGTGCAAAAGAGAGTGACTAAGATGATTACGGGGCTGGGGCACCTTCCTTATGAGGAAAGGCTACGGCGTTTGGGCCTCTTCAGCCTAGAAAAGAGACGCTTGAGGGGGGACATGATTGAGACATACAAAATTATGCAGGGGATGGACAGAGTGGATAGGGAGATGCTCTTTACACTCTCACATAATACCAGAACCAGGGGACATCCACTAAAATTGAGTGTTGGGCGGGTTAGGACAGACAAAAGAAAATATTTCTTTACTCAGCGCGTGGTCGGTCTGTGGAACTCCTTGCCACAGGATGTGGTGCTGGCGTCTAGCCTAGACGCCTTTAAAAGGGGATTGGACGAGTTTCTGGAGGAAAAATCCATTATGGGGTACAAGCCATGATGTGTATGCGCAACCTCCTGATTTTAGGAATGGGTTAAGTCAGAATGCCAGATGTAGGGGAGAGCACCAGGATGAGGTCTCTTGTTATCTGGTGTGCTCCCTGGGGCATTTGGTGGGCCGCTGTGAGATACAGGAAGCTGGACTAGTTGGGCCTATGGCCTGATCCAGTGGGGCTGTTCTTATGTTCTTATGTTAGTTGGAGGAACCTAGGTTAAATTTAGCCCAATGACGGGACCTTTTAGCTCAGTGTTCTTCAACCTGTGGGTCATGACTCCAAGGGGATCATGAAGCTTCGTTTGGGGGTCTGAATTTCCATGGTAGGATCCCGCCCCCGTCTACTGGTGCTCCCGGGTCAAGTTGCAGTATGCTCCACTTACCCTGCTTCTGCAGTAACCACAGGGACCAATGACTGTCTTGACAGAGCCTGTTTATTCTGGTCAAATGCTTGACATTCATTAGGTCCCAGTTCCTGCAAAGGGACCTGTGCATTGCTCACAGGCAAGGTACAAACCCAACAGGTATGGAATACAAAAGTCCACTGCCTATAGGCAAGGCCATAGGTAAGTCCCAGGATCAAGGCTAGAACAATGAGCCTGAACCACACACAGTACAAGCAGAGCCAGGTGAGAAGTTGGAGTTTTAGCAAGACCTCCAGCATTGCCACCTGGTGTTTAGGGGCAACTCTGAGGCTGCTTGGGGGCCAGCCTCCCAGATGGCTTCCAAACTGCATTGATGGTGCCCCAGGCCAGGTTGCCTGTTTGCTGGACTGGTCCTCCTGGCTATCTCCACTGCACAGCAGCTGTGAAGTCTCCAAGGGCCCCCAGGTGGTTCCACTCTCCCTTGGTCTGCTGGGCAGCCCCTTCCTTGAAGATCCTTCCAAAGGCCTTTGCAAAGGTTTGGGTCAACTCCCTCTCCTCCAAGGCAAGGGTCCAGTTTAGGGTAGGGAAGGTTCTGAGCACTCCCCAGCCACCCTCGTAGAGCCCAAGCCCTAGAAAGAGCAACCTTTAGCTCTGGCTGCTGGGATTCTTATGAAGCCAAGCCAGCTGGTCCCACCCCTTCCAGCCATGCGATTTCAGGTCCTACTCCAAAGGAGACCACCTGTCTGGGGGCTGGATCCAGGTAGTACTCATCCAGCTTCCCTACTGCTGAGGAGCCTCTTACTCCCAAGGAGCCCTTTACTCCTAAGGAGCCCCTTGCTCTCAAGGAGGCCTGTGTCACCAGGGGCCCAGCCCTGGTGACAGGGTCACAGCAACCTTTCAAAGCCAGCAGTAATACAGGAATAAAAATGGCTCAGAATTCACTCTCATTTATTTTACACAGTTATCCACATCCACAATAGGGGAGGAAGTGGGTAGATTGGTCCCTGGAGGGGGGAGGGATTGGTGGTGGGTGCCAGCTGAATAGTTGATTGATTGATAAAAATGAAGGGTGGGGAAAGTAGCGTAAGTTGCCAATCTAGAGACAACAGATAAATAGAGGAAAATCAAATTAATCGGTGGCAACAGAATAACATGTTTTTCTGCTTTCAGATGTGGGTCTGACCAACCAACTCCTTACTGCCTCCTCAGAGTGACTCTCTAGGAAAACTAGTTGCTGACCAGAGTCTTAGTGCTTCCAATTGTACAGTTCCATACTGGTGAGTTTGCTCTTCCTGCCACATCAATAATTTTCAAAGGCAAATTCAGAAAGATTAAGGTACACATAATTCATCTTGTCATGATTCACTTCTTGGTAATGGACTGGAATCTCAATCTATTAAAATAACTGCTGAAAAAAATTTACATTCACCTTTCCAACAGTGACAACCACTGAGAATATACCATTTTTAATGAGCATAAGAACATAAGAACAGCCCCACTGGATCAGGCCATAGGCCCATCTAGTCCAGCTTCCTGTATCTCACAGCGGCCCACCAAATGCCCCAGGGAGCACACCAGATAACAAGAGACCTGCATCCTGGTGCCAGTGTAATTTGTTCTCTCCTTATGATAATACATGGGAAAGAGCAACCTTTGTAAAACATGTTTCATCTCTACAGAAAAGTATGAAAGAATCTTTTAAATAACGTTTTGGGTGTAGATAGGGAGAAAACTGAAAACCAAAGAACATTTATGAGCATACTGCATGGGAAGGATAAAGTGGATAGAGAGATTCTATTTTCCCTCTCACATAACACCAGAACCAGGGGACATCCACTAAAATTGAGTGTTGGGAGAGTTAGGACAGACAAAAGAAAATATTTCTTTACTCAGCGTGTGGTTGGTCTGTGGAACTCCTTGCCACAGGATGTGGTGACGGCATCTGGCCTAGATGCCTTTAAAAGGGGATTGGACAAGTTTCTGGAGGAAAAATCCATTATGGGGTACAAGCCATGATGAGTATGCGCAACCTCCTGATTTTAGAAATGGGTTATGTCAGAATGCCAGATGCAAGGGAGGGCACCAGGATGAGGTTTCTTGTTGTCTGGTGTGCTCCCTGGGGCATTTGGTGGGCTGCTGTGAGATACAGGAAGCTGGACTAGATGGGCCTATGGCCTGATCCAGTGGAGCTGTTCTTATGTTCTTACTCTGTCAGCACAGAGCCCAATCCTGTGCTTGGTGGCACGGCTCTGTGCTGCTGAACACTGTTGCAAACTGGCTAGTGCGGGGCTAGCACGGGGCAGTTGCCCAGCTTCCACGGCTCGGCAATCTCCTGGACCGCCAAGCCGTGGCACAATAGGTGGGGGCGGGGAGGAGGCATTCCAGGGAGGGGGAGGCTGGCAGGGGACGGAGAGAGGGTGGGGAGGAGGTGTGCCAGGGAAGGGGGTGGGCTGGAAGGAGTCAGCTCCGCTCTGTAGGATCCAAGGTGCTCGGGGAGGGCTCCGTGCCCTACACGAGCGCCTTAAAGGTCGGCGGTAAAATGAGTAGCCCCATTGCGGGGCTACTTACCTTACCTGGGAGAAGGGGACGAAAGTCCCCTTCTCCTGAGGCGCCTCCTGCAGAACCCCGGGGCACGCAGGATCCGGCAGCAGCTGTGCTCGGTGCTACCGAACCTGGGCGCCCCGAGCTGATACTCATGTTATGAAAAATAGACAACACGTGATTAACACGTACAGAGAGGATAACAAAAAGGCATTCAACACTATTGAATACAGATATATTAAAAATAAAATATTGAAATGAATGGGGACCTACCTGAAATTGGCTCATGACCCACCCAGTGGGTCCCGACCCTTAGTTGGCAACCTTCAGTCTCGAAAGACTATGGTATCACGCTCAGAATGGTGGTTCTGGCACAGCGTCTAGTGGGTCCCGACCCACAGTTTGAGAAACACTGTTCTAATGTAAAATGCACTAAAATACACTGTGCCTACCATTATCAAGTTAACCACTCTTTGCCATTGGCAAAAAATAGTTCAGGACAATCTTTAATCTATATCAAAGACTTGCAAAACTGAGGGTCAGAAAAACATTTTATCAAAATTTATGGTGGTTTTTTTATGAATTTGGGTTGCTGATTCCAAAAACAGACATAGCATAGGCTTCCTCATGAAGAAGCTCCTTGAACCATTCACTAACGAGACTATGCCATATTTCCAAAACTAGAAATGATAGGGGAAAACTGATGCCATTTTTGGAATCAGCACTCCAGTGGCGTCACTAGGATTCACATCACCAGGTGTGGGAGGCCTGTGTGTCACCCCATGCAGTGGGCGGGGCAACACCCCAGGTGGTGGGCGTGGTGATGTACCATCACCCTGCCCCCACTGGTTTATTGGCTGTACCTTTTGTTAGAACACAGATATTTCAATGTGGTTTGTTTCATTGCATTCTGCATGAAATTAGGCATAGATTGATATAAAACATGATAGTATTGTTCCTCCAAATCCTGATTTTAGTGATTTTGAAAACTTGTAGAATCACACATACTCCTGTGTCACTAACAACTTATGACAGCAGTTCTCAAACTTTTAGCACCGTGTTTTGCCAGATTCCAAGGCCTGGAGAATTATGCCCACTTTAAGCAAATTAGCTCCCCTTCTTTCCCCCAACAAAGACCCTGGTTCTGCCCTGCAGTCCTGCTGGACCCCACCTCCAGGGTAGCTAGCCTGTTCAACCTGCAGAGGTCCTGTCACCTGCCAGCAGCCTCCTGGCATTACAGCAGCCCCTGGGTCCTCAGCAGGTCTTGGACACAGCAGCCACACACCAAACTCTAGTGGTTCCAGCAGTGTCCAAAGTCCATTCACCAACCAGTCCACCAGCCATCAATTCCTTAGTCCATTAATCCAGTCTCCCCTGCCTCAAGCTTTCCTCCTTCTACTGCCCACCAACCCTTCCTGCCTCAGGTGCTTCTTATATCCCTGAGGGCCCTATTGCCTTCAAGTGGCTGCAGCTGTGCAGCACACTCCCTGAAAGCCCAGGCCTTACCCTTAAAGGGGCCACTGCTGACACCACAGCCTACCTCCTTTCCAGATCTAATGAGATTCCAATACACACCGGGACCCACTTTTTAGAATGACAATCTGTCCAGGACCCACTGGAAGTGATGTCATGGCCAGAAGTGACATCATCAAGCAAATTAAAATAAATAATTATAATTAAATTAAAAGAAATAATTAAATAAGGGGGAGCCAGTCCTGTTCCACCAAGTGAATCTACTCTCTGTGTTGGCAAACCTCCAGTCTCGAAAGACTATGGTATCACGCTCTGAATGGTGGTTCTGGAACAACGTCTAGTGTGGCTGAAAAGGCCGATTCGGGAGTGACAATCCCTTCTCACCGGGAGCAAGTACAGTCTGTCCCTGGTCTGCCTCCCTGGCTATGTGCCTTCCTTCTTTGCTTCTTTGCCTCAGACTGTTGGCCAAGTGTCTCTTCAAACTGGGAAAGGCCATGCTGCACAGCCTGCCTCCATGCGGGCCACTCAGAGGCCAGGGTTTCCCACCTGTTGAGGTCCACTCCTAAGGCCTTCAGATCCCTCTTGCAGATGTCCTTGTATCGCAGCTGTGCTCTACCTGTAGGGCGCTTTCCTTGCACGAGTTCTCCATAGAGGAGATCCTTTGGGATCCGGCCATCATCCATTCTCACGACATGACCGAGCCAACGCAGGCGTCTCTGTTTCAGCAGTGCATACATGCTAGGGATTCCAGCTCGTTCCAGGACTGTGTTGTTTGGAACTTTGTCCTGCCAGGTGATGCCGAGAATGCGTCGGAGGCAGTGCATGTGGAAAGCGTTCAGTTTCCTCTCCTGTTGTGAGCGAAGAGTCCATGACTCGCTGCAGTACAGAAGTGTACTCAGGATGCAAGCTCTGTAGACCTGGATCTTGGTATGTTCTGTCAGCTTCTTGTTGGACCAGACTCTCTTTGTGAGTCTGGAAAACGTGGTAGCTGCTTTACCGATGCGCCTGTTTAGCTCGGTATAGAGAGAAAGAGTGTCGGAGATCGTTGAGCCAAGGTACACAAAGTCATGGACAACCTTCAGTTCATGCTCAGAGATTGTAATGCAGGGAGGTGAGTCCACATCCTGAACCATGACCTGTGTTTTCTTCAGGCTGATTGTCAGTCCAAAATCTTGGCAGGCCTTGCTAAAACGATCCATGAGCTGCTGGAGATCTTTGGCAGAGTGGGTAGTGACAGCTGCATCGTCGGCAAGAGCTTTCCGTCTTTCCGTCGGCAAGAGCTTTCTGTCTGATCTGGTCCGGAGATAGATGCCTTCTGTTGCAGTTCCAAAGGCCTGCTTCAGCAGGACAGCGAAGAAAATCCCAAACAAGGTTGGCGCAAGAACACAGCCCTGCTTCACTCCGCTTCGGATGTCAAAGGGGTCTGATGTGGAGCCATCGAAGACAACAGTGCCCTTCATGTCCTTGGAAAGATCTGATGATGCTGAGGAGCCTGGGTGGACATCCGATCTTGGGGAGAATCTTGAAGAGGCCGTCTCTGCTGACCAGGTCGAAAGCCTTCGTGAGATCTATGAAGGCTATATAGAGTGGCTGTCGTTGTTCCCTGCATTTCTCCTGCAGTTGTCTAAGGGAGAATACCATATCAGTGGTGGACCTGTTGGCTCGGAAGCCACACTGCTTCCGAGTCTACTCTGAAGTAAGTCCTATTGTGGTCAATGGGGCTTACTCTCAGGAAAGTGTGGGTAGCATTGCAGCCTGTGAGCCCAATCCTATTGCATGTCTACTCTGAAGTAAGTCCCATAGTCGTCAATGGAACTTACTCTGTAGCCTGCCTGTAATAACCCCCCCCCCCCAAAAAAAAAAAAGAATCTGTGAGATTTCCAGTCCTCTCCAGTGCCCAGTTTAAAGTTCTTCTATTTCAGGCATATCAAGAAAAAGACCCTCCTGGCTTTGTAAGTGCAAAACAGAAAACTTTCCCCTTACCACCTGAAGCCTCTTTTTTGTCCTTTCTAGTGGGGGGGGGGGGAAGAGGCTGCCTTCTGGAGTATCTCCAGCTCCAGGGATTGGGACCATCCTGGTGTCCTCACATTCCCCTTTGCCTGGCCTGACCAACAGCCAAGGCACGTCTGCCTACTCATGAGTAAACATGACATGAGGCTGCTTGCTTTCCATAGGGCTCAATAGACTGCAGCTGGGAGGGAGGCAGGGACCTCCTTCTCCCTTTTGTGTTTTTGGGGGCTGCACTCATTGGATCAGGACCATTCTGACATCCTTGGGGTCCTCTCAGCTGCCCTTTCCGATGGACTACTAGCGAGTAAACGCAGCCACATGGCTTCCTTTCTGGCTCAGGCTCACAGCTGGGAGGGATGGGACCTTCCTGGATGTTTTTGGGAGGCTGCATTCATTGGATTGGGGCCATTCTGGTGTCGTTGGATTCCTCTCAGCCTGCCCTTTCCGACAGACTATGGCAAGTATGCCTACTCATGAGTAAATGCACGCTACGGCTCACTTTCACTTTCCATAGGGCTCCATGCATTTTTTCCTGCAGGGGACTGCATAAAAAAAGGTGCAGGAATGCCGTTCCGGTGCGTTCTATTACAAAAAAAGCCCTGGCCACAAGAAACAGTCTGACTCTAGCTGCAGTCCTGCTTTTATGCTGATGTACTCTGATTCTCATTAATATACAACAGTCATGTTTAATTAATGATGTTTTAATTAATTGTTTGCACATTTACACTCGCCCAGAAAAAAAAAACCTGCATGTGATTATTAAAAGGAAAAAAAGAAAGATTGATTGACTCTGAATACAAACTCACTCACCAGCAGCAATATTCATAGCAATATCAAAACTTAAGTGACGATATTAACGAAGAGCATGTCCTGATTCCATAATTGCAAGGACTTGTACCAGCATGCTCATTAGTAGCATTACATTTCCCTGCTCCCTAAGCCAGAATACAGCATGGATCTTACATGCCAAATTGGCTTCCCTTTTTACTCCCTACTGTTAACAGTTTTGGGCCACATGGTGAAAGTCCCTATTGCTATTTGTCAGCTTTGATTGCTGAGTACTTTCCATCACAGGGCTCTTGAGGCTCAAACACTGTCCTTGAGTTTGAACAATTCAGTCCAAACCTATCAGAAAAAGCATCTTCCCTTGACGCCAGCATGTAAACATCAAACATTTGGCTGAATGCCCATGTACTACAAAGTCAATCTAGAGTCAATACAGAGAGTTTGTAGGGCTTGTCTACTCAGCTCCAAATGGTTCTGTGATGGTCTCAGTGCTAGTCATATAAATGGAAGAGAATAATGTTTGTGCAAACCAGGAAGAAACATTTGTAGCAAGTGGTCACTGTTGGAAATAGGACCCTTGAACTGAGCCAGCAAGGCTCTTATGCTCCTGTTCAATAATTTGATTTTCATCTCCTCATTTCCATACTGTTACAATCAAAGATGAACAAACAAAGTTCCATCTGTTTCAATCAAAAATTGACTGGCTATTTCTGCTGCACAGAATAGCAATAAATGTGTGTGCAGGATGACCTGATTTTGGCAGGACTTTTGAATCCCTTCTGTGAAAATAATTTGTACTTACTTCATCAATTTAAAACCCAAGAGCACAATCCTAACCAGATCTACTCCAAAGTAAGTTCTATTTTGTTCAATGGGGCTTACTCTCAGCAAAGTGTGGTTAGGATTGCAGCCCAAATTCCTGAAAGCAATTAAGGGCACAAGCCTAACCAGGTCTACTCAGAAGTAAGTCCTATTTTGTTCAATGGGGCTTACTCTCAGCAAAGTGTGGTTAGGAGTGCAGCCGAAGTAACATAATTGGTTTTAAAGCATTTTTTCCTCCAAAGCTGAAATAGTACTGTTGAACCACTGTGATCTGTTTCTCTTCTAATGATTGAGATTTATCAAATTATGCTCAGTGTGATAAAAAAAACAAACAAAAAACACTATTAGAACCAGGGGTCATTCAATGAAACTGACTGGCAGGAGATTTAGGACAGACAAAAGGATGCACTTCTTCACAAGGAGCATAATTAGTCTATGAAATTTGTTGCCACAAGGTGTGGTGATGGTCCCTAGCTTAGATAACTTCATCAACAAATTCATGAAGAACACGTCTACTAATAATGGCCAGTTGCGTAGCTAGGCCAGGAGGGTGTATTGCCCATCCCCACAGCGGAGTGGCAGTTTTCTGCTGTATCTGCTGGGGGCAGGGGATGATAACGCTTGTTGCGTGGTAAGTACCCCAAAATTGACACTCTTGGTCCTGTACCGCTCCAAATGGAGTTGTTGCCAGGGTCAGGGCTGCATATGCATGGAGGAGGGGGTTACTGCATAGGCATGGGGGTAACACAATGGCACAGGGGCATCATCATGTCACCTGGCTATGATACTGATGATGGCTATACACTACCCCTAGTTCAGGGGCAGTATGACTCTGAATACCAGCTGCAGAAGACTATAGGCAGGAGAATAATATGCCTTCTATCCTACTTGCAGGGCTTCCCAGAGGCAGCTGATGGGTCACCAGATGATAGACACAAGATGTTGGACTAGGTGGGCATTTGCCAAGGCTCTTCGTTTGTTCTTAATCAAACACAATTTTTCTTTTGTTGATATAGAAACAAAAGTTTGTTCTATGAAAGATTTTCTTTAAAACTTGCCACAAGTTTTAATTTTTTGTGTTTCTAATCAGTATGGTCAGAGGTGAAAACTACAACTGTGGGCATTTGCATGAGTTTCATAATGCCATTGAATAGTTAAAATTCTATAGTTGAATAGTTAAAATAACCAGAATCCCAAGAGGTTTTGGATATTAGTGCCAGTTATTTATTCATTCATCCATTTATTTAAGTGATTTGAATCCCGCCTTTCTCTCTAAATAATTACTCATGGCAGCAGACGATATAGTTGAAAAACAGAATATAAGAGTGAAATATAAGGTGCAGTAGTAGTAAAATAACCATTCAGAACAGTGCAATTGGGGAAAAAGTGTTGAAACATAACACAAATACAACCACATGCCCAACGTCCTGGTTTGACAGCCTGCAGGAACAAAATAACCCCCTCTCTCCTTTTGGTAATGTGTCAAATTGAGATAGGCAATCCATCAGGCATTCTATATTGAGAACTAATGTATATATGTATATCTTTTTAGCACAGTCTGGCGATGCAGCAGTTGAGAGAGATATAACAACAACCCTCCTGCTACAGATAGTGATTAACAGAAATGACTTTCAGGTTGTTTTCTGCTCTCTGTAGTATGTCAGCACCTATATTTCTGCTGTATATATTTCATCTTGACATCTCTCCTGTAAATAAGCCCAAAGAAAAGGATTCTACAACTTGAACTATATGGCAGACATCACCAGGGATTCAAGGCTTACTGGTTTGTTTAGCAGCTAAACACAGTCACATCAAAAAGAGCATAGAATGAACTCCCAGTAAGAACTCAATTCCCTTTAATGCCTCAGGTTGCTGATAGCAACAAAAACACTGCTCTAACCGCCAGTCAGACAGATACATGACATTCTGGAATCACTGTTGCAGGAGTTATATATGTAAAATGCAAATATCTGAACCACCATAAAAAGAAAATAGAATGAAGTGTCATAACTCAATGCAACTCTATTCCATTGGGTTGGAGCACTGTGTTCCATTACTTGCAACTACCTTTGCCAATTCTTTTGTTAGGTTACCATACAACGAAGTTCACATTGCTCTTGGAAGAACCTGTGATCCCATGAATCCCACCAGAGCTCAGAGTTGGCTTTATAGCATTAGTATGAACGTTCAAAAATTAAAGCCAAGCAGCAATCACCGTCTCGCATTAGGATGGTTGTTCCTATTTGGTGCCTTTCAGTGATGAATCAATTTGGGAAAAGGTAATTCCCACTTTAATTAGCAGAAGGTTTAATCAAGTCAAAAACCCATGTCCCCCAACTCTCAGAATTGTATAGATGCTCAGACATATACTTTGCCTTTGACTTCACTTCTGAATTTGGAAGATCAATTTTCGTGTCTGGTAAAATTAGTCACAAGACACTTCTCTTCTGCAGAACTGCTTAAAATTGGAATTGACAGTCCAAATAATTCCAAAGAAATGTGCACATGAGTCTCTTTCAAGTGACTTGTACCATTTGGAATTCACCTTTGTCTACTCTAGAATGTGGCCACATCACACTTCAGGCAAGAATGCAAAGCCCTTATGGAGTGGAAAATGAAGAGGTGTCACCCCTTTGTCATTGTCAATGCTTCCCTGCCCTGAACTCACCATTCGGAGGTCAGGTGGTGTTACACTAGGCCAGGGGTGTCCAAACTTCTCAGCAGGAGGGCCACATCATCTCTCTGACACTATGTCGGGGGCCGGGGGGAAAAAAGAATTTACATTTCAAATTTGAATAAATTTACATAAATGAATATATTAGAGATGGAACTTATGTGAGAATGAAGGACTTGCAATAGTTCAAGGCTATAAAAGGCCTTGCACAAAGCAAGTCTGGCCTTTCCATCACTGCCACTGCTGCATCACAGATGTGAAACAGCAAGCAGTGGAGCTTAACTAGTTGTCCTACACTAAGAGCAGTTGCCTTGGGCCAGCACAGGCTCCAGAAAGTCTCTGGAGGACCAGAGGGTCATTGGAGACTAGGGGTTCCCTGCGGGCCAGACTGGGAGGCCCTGAGGGCCGCAAGTGGCCCCCGGGCCAGGGTTTGGGCACCCCTGTACTAGGCAAAGTAGAAGGCACCAAGCTACTACTTCCACCTCTGCCTCTGCCCCTAAAACACCAACTCAACCATCAGAGTTTCAAAGAGTATCACACTGAGCAGAACATACAAAAGCAAGGTAAAGATGACGGGCAGTGAAGGACAGAAGGAAGAATCTGGATGGTGCAAGGTACCTGCATACGTGATTGAATCTACGAATGTGGAAAGTAAACAACAAAAGAGATGAATATGACAAACCGAATAAATACCTCAGTCCAAGCTAGAAAGGTGGGTTCTCTATCTAGTCTCATAGAAGCAAAGCTTTTCTTGTAATAGAACTACAAGTGGCTGACATTTATTGCTAGCACCTTGTGGGCTACTCCAGGTATGCAAACCTATCAAATTAATATAGCAGAGGATTTATGACTACTGACAATGCTTCACAAAAAAATCAGCAGAGTTCCACAAAACACAGACCAATATTTGAAACCTGAGAAATCATTGAAGACATTTCTATTTTGTGATCTGTCTGTGGCTTGTCATTTTCTGTCCTGTCATCCCTTCTAAAAATGACAGTCAATATCACTTTGCTTGCCTGGTTGACAGACATCTCTGTCATCATTTCAAAAAAGATAGTCAATGTAAGAAGGGGCTAATTTCATGAAACTGTAGAAAATAATATACTGTAGATCTAACATAGCAGAAATAGAGATATGTACAAGTAAGATATGTAATAGTTTTCTCAATCATCTGTCTGAATTGCCTCCAAAGATATCACTGCTGAAATGGCAGGGAGAGACCACAGCTTAGTGGCACACCTCATGCTTTACAGGCAGAAGAGGCCAGGTTTAATTCCTTGTGACTCTAGTTAATGGGAGCTCATTAGTGCCACACCCAGCTAGCCAGCCACTGCACACCAGAGTAGGTGGCACTGGGAGAGGGATGAATGGCCAGAGGCAGCATCATGTTTTCCTATTCTAATCAAAAACAAAGAGCTATGTTCAGTATTGGAAAACTAAAGGAATGTGGCAATACATTTCCAAGGTGACAAAATAATCAGATCTTCAATCTGAAAAAAAGAAAACGATAGAGATTTGAGTGTATGGTATTGAATTTTAAAGGGTGTGTATATGACACTGAAGGAAAAGAAAGAATTCTTCTACATTCTGTAGACTGAGAACGCCTGAGAATGGCGTTCAAAAATTGCCTTTCTGAGCACACAATGTGTGAATCATGCTGATATTATTGCTTCGTTTTGTGAAGGCAAATATGCTTTCTAGAGACAGGAATTATATGACAATCCTTTATGCTTTACAATGTCCTGCTTCCACAGTGGGTCGATCATATCTCAGCTGTAAAAGTTGATGGGCATTTGTATGCCTGAAAGCACACCCTGTGCACAATGCTTTGGGCAGAGACTCTTGCCCAACACAAATCCCTTGGATAAGATTCATTGTACGTCGCAAACAAGGTTGCAATAAATAAACTTCACCAGCAAGAGCTGTATGTGTAGCCCTAGCTGGAGACATCCACTTCTGCTGTCTTCACCAATTCTTGCTTTGCTTATTTTTTTTCTGTCTTCCTATTGAATTTCCTTTATCAAAATTTTAAGAGTTAGAAAAATGCAAATCTTTCCATACCAAACCAAGCAAGATAATAACAGCAGGAAAATACAATCCACTGGACATGCTGTATCTTCTTCAGTTGTATAGTGGTAAATTTTGCCCTGTAAGGATTTGTCACAATGACACGACCCCCACCCATTCATAGCCACACTCCATTGAGACTATACAACAGGAAAAATAAGCAAGGTTAAATTTCTTCATTAGAGTGTTTTCTTCTCCTACTGCCTATTTTTATTTGGAAGCATATTAAACTGCATTAAAGGATATAGCTCATTTCTTCAAATATTTTTACTTATCTTTTTGAGATCATCTGGTCACCCCCACCACAATCCAGCAGTGCAGCTGCATCGCAAAGCATTAGGCGATAGAATTGGGCCAAGAATACACCATGAGCCACATACTGTCTCCATATATCCTTTAGGAAAGACAAAGGTCTAGACCAGTGATTTTCAACCTTTTTCATCTCACGACACACTGACAAGGCACTAAAATTGTCAAGGCACACCCATTGACACAGGGGGTCGCATCTTCCAGTGGCCTTACTAACAAATGACCCTCCCCCAAACTTTCACAGCACACCTTCAGACCATCCTCAGAACACCAGTGCACAACGGTTGAAAATGGCTGGCCTAGACATTAGCATATGTCCGTAGTTGAATTTCTCAGTTTGCCTCCTGCCTGAGCCTCTTCTCAGTTAGTATCTTTTGAAAAAAAGTTTCTGAGTGCTCCTACTGTAGAGAAATTCCAGTGCAGTGCTTCATCCCCTCCCCTTGATCTTATTCATCTCTTCTTGCCCTCCACGGAGTACCGTCAAAATCATGCTTTCCTTTGCCTATATCTTTTTTAAAGCAATTCAGTCTAGGCATTTTGTGAGGACACCCAAGAAACTATGATCCTCTGGAGTTAAGTAATAGGATACAAACCTATGCTTGCATTGGAGAAGGCCATTATAGATGTAATGTTAAAATGCCCAACCTCCACCATAGACAGAGAGACACAGAAACAAATTGGCTGCTGGATGAAATTCAGGAAAAGTAGGAGGAGTGACAGAAGCTGTGTGTGAGTCACTGAGAAGAGTGAGAGGGGAAACAGAGAGAAGGGCACATATGCTCCTAAACATTTCATTGATTCAGGCATCAATAAACATCTACTGGTGCTAGAGAAAACATGCTCTTAACACTTTATGCTTTACCCTCATCTGTGGGGGGGGGGGGAGTCACAGAGCAACTATTCTAAATATCAAGAAGATCTGTCTAGATTTCATGATCTACCGTGGCTTTAGAAATTTGGGATGCAGATAATGTGTGGGTAAAAGCAAGCAATTCCACCATTCTCCAAATATGCACAACACACAAAGGTCAGATACATTCTCCTTGCCAAGAATGATATTGTTTTTCTGCCCATATGCTGGTTGCTGTCATAGTCAGATATTTGGAGCAGGAGAAAAGGAACAAACGGTGCTTTCATTCCATCTTCTGATTGGTGACTTTGATCTCTTGTGAATGTGAGCCATTTCTCTGCCACCAGGAACATTTTTCAGAAAGAGGGCTTAGGAAACCTGGAAGCACATCTGCTATTTTACAAAATTAATAAGAACTGTGGCATATTCATTCTCATGTCAAGATATCGTTTCCACATCCCGTCATCTAAACTTATCTACTTGCTTCAAGTTGTCGCCATCTCAAACCCAAGGCTGGAGGCCAAACAAAAGGCTGGTGGTCTAAAAGGCACAAAAAACATATTTATTTCTTACCCTCCTGCTAAAATTTATTAATTGACCTATAGCTGATGGTCTGGCTCACTTTCTTGAGGCTCCCATTCCAAATATTTATTTGTCTGAGTTGTTTACTTATTTAATGACCCAGTAATAAGGAAGGCCTATCCTAGAAGAGCATGTGTTCCACCAGAATGTGCTGTTGCAAAAACACCACAAAGCTGTTTGCAACTGCACAAGGCCCAGTGTGAAGGTCAGAGCCTTCTTAATGGTTTTGGCAGTTGTCAGGAGGCCGGCCAGAGAAGTAAGTCCAGTGCCAGAGTGAGGGGTGAGCATTAATAGGGTGGGAATGGGGTTGAATGGGGTGGGGAAGGGCGGAACAGGGGAGTCATGGGGTTGGTGGAGCAAGCCCATGAAGGGGCAGGATCAGCAGTGCTGGCACCCACCATATTCATACCCCTTCCTGAGCCTGATCTGTCTGCAAGGATCAACACAGACCTGTGCCAGTGATATCACTGACAATTGTCCCCTTACCCCAAGAGACTTCCAGCAGCCAAAAATCCTCTGTGGAATACAGCGTAGTCTGCGCCGGTGCTGCTGCACTACAGTGTGGGGATTTAGGTAGGATTGGGCTGTAAGTTACATAAACTGAGACACCTCATTTCAACCTATCTAGTTGTTCTTCTGCAACCACCAGTCACAAATTTGCCAGGACATTTGTCTTCACAAAACCTTGAAGGATTAGGGGCATTCCTCTCAGGATTCTCAACCTCTGATAACCTGGTGTTCTGCCAGAATATAGGGCAGAACTGAAGTAGAGATAACACAGCTCTTCAAATGAGGAGGCCACTGAAATATACATAATTTCTTCCCAAGAGCAAGATTATAAAAGGCCTCTCACCACTTGGAGCAGCTCAGCTGGCCGATTCAGCAAAGTCAGTGATTGCAAAAAATATTTCTTTGATTCCTTCACCAAAATAGGCCCTTAAATGGGGGCTAAATAGGATTCATCAAGAACTTTCCACTACTAGCTATCTAGCTAGTTGGTCTAGCTGTTACCCCTTTCCCCATTTCATCAACTCCCTGTTCCTGGAGAACCAGGGAACCTATTACGCTGCCCGACATTAGTGAGCGAGGGCCCAATCCCAACCAGTATGCACCGGCTCACTGCCAACGTGCACTGGCCATAACACACGTTTGCGGGCCCTAGCTCTGCTGGAGCCACTTGGCAGTTGCACGGACTGCCAGGCAGTGGAGTGGTAGGTGGGGGCATGGGGGGAGACAGGTAGGAGGCATTCTGGGGTGGGGGGAGGCAGAGGAAGGGCGGGGAAAGGTTAGGGAGGAGGTGTGCAAGGAGAGGGGGAAGGGCGGGACTGGTAGAATGATCCTGAGCTTTCATGTCGGGCCGTATGCCCAACACGGAGGCTTTAAATTCTACACCAGTGATTTTCAACCTTTTTTGTCTTATGGCACACTGACAAGGTGCTAAAATTGTCAAGGCACACCATCATTTTTTTTTTTTACAATTGACAAGGCACACCATGCTGTTGGTGGGGGGATCAGATCCCCCAGTGGCTCTACTAATAAATGACCCTCCCCAAACTCTCGCGGCACACCTGCAGACCATTCGTGGCACACCAGTGTGCCATGGCACACTGGTTGAAAATGGCTGTTCTACGCCAACACTCAGATCATTGTAGAATCAAGTAGCCCCATTGCGGGGCTACTCGGTTTACTTGGGGGAAGGGGACAAAATTCTCCTTCTCCTGAGGAGGCAGCAGCAGCTGCCTGGGGTGCACTGGATGCAGAGGCAGCCTTTTTTGGTGCCCCTGCTGCCCCGCGCACTGGGCAGCTCAGGATTGGGCTCCCGGATGGTTAGACTTCAATATGGAGAAGATTCAGTTCATGTAGTCAGTTCTAGATTTTATTCCAGTATGTGGTAAAATAGGTTCTCTATTGACTTGAGCTCTGCTGCTGCCTAGGCAATCACATAATTTTTTAATACTTTTTTTCTTGAAGATTTCAACGCATTGCCTCACATTTTGGAAAACATTCACCTCTGACTATTATATGATTCTACTAAATCATTTTTCTGGTGGCTCAATTCTTTTGGTTGTGAAGATGTCACATTTTCTGAATTTAAATGACAGCAAATCAACCACAACTGCAAAATCAGTTCAATGGTAAGAAATGGTAAGAAATTGATTTTTCAATTACTCCTATAATTCAAATGTTATGATAGTTGTTTTTTTTCTGAGAATGTAACTATGCAACATGGCAAAAAGACCTCAAGTTTCTTTAAGATAAACTTGAACAATTTCCCAATGCTTATTGCCTTGTAGTAAACACAGAGTTATTGTATGTCAATCTCCTCTGTACAAAAGAGTGATGGATGTATTTTGCATCCATGTACCTTCAGAATATTTCTCGTGTTAGCACTGCCCTCTGCTGCTTGGTTCCAAGTCTTCTTTTTCCCTTCTGCACAGGATTGCTTTATGCACAGCCCAATCCCTCCTAACTCCCCCCCCCCCCAACAATGCAGTGGTGCAAGCACAGCCTCCGCTGCATCCCATGGGGGTGTTTTGGCTGCTGGAGGTCTCCTTGGGGTAAGGAACATTTATCCCCTTGCGGTAAGCCCCAGCAGCTGCTGTAGTTTAACTAGAACCTGTGCTAGTGATATTGCTGGTGCAAGTCTGCATTGGCTCATGCAGGCAGATCAGGCCTGGAAAGGGGATTTGGATTTGTCAGGCACTGTCACTGAGCCCACCCCTCCCAGGCCTTATCTGCCCATCCCCCACCCCATCTCTTCCCCATTCCACCTTCCACCCACTTAAACTAAACTGGGGGAATTTATCACAGGAAAGGCCAAAATGCCATGTATGGCTGTTTTGGGACAGGTAATGAGATAGTGGAATGAACAATCTCAGAGTGCCTCTAATTAGGCTAACACTTACCACAAGACAATTTTCCAAAATAACATTGATTTTATTGAGAGGTATAGAAAAGATCAAGTGCACAAAGATTTCAGTGGCTATGGGTGTAAATTGCTCCTTTGGATAGGTATGTGTTAAGTGAAGTAGAAGGGGGGCTTGGCAACTGAGCTGTGTTTCCTTTTAAATTTCTTATTCAGGAAGGCCTGTGCTTGCAAATGAGAATATGCCATGGCGGGGACCCCAAATTTGCAAGACCTTAGAAGAAGGTGATACCCGGCAGTGTGTATCTTTCTGTTCTGATCAATGGCCCTTTATTAGCCTGATCCTGAGTAGCAGGAGTCATGCCTCACCCCCTTTGGGGCAAAGTTCCAAAGACCAAGTTCCAAAGGAGCAGTTATATTTAAGAATAATGCATAACATGGACTGTTCTTTTCCATTACTTCATTTGCATTCCATCCAAGTTCTCTGTCTAATCATTAAAAAAATGAGCATTCCACTCCAGGCTAAAACTGACCGGATCTAATCTGCATAGTCGGCAGCCTGGACAGCAAGATCTTGAACTTGTGGCTTTGGTCACTGGCTGCTTTTTTTTTTTTTTTTTGCATTCCATTTCTATCCCCCAAACATTGCAGCTTGCTACTCATTCTGGCTTACAGAATCATTATTTTCTCTCAGTTACTTCAAGCATGAACAACATTAGAATAATGATCTCTCAGAACTAACACACACAAATGTGCTGTCATTCTGAAATGCCATGCCGTATTATGGAATGCTGGTTGACAATCTGTTCTTGAGAAAATGCCGTCAGCTTAGAAGTCTTAGACTGGAAAATGTCCCCTTTTAATACTCCCAAGGCAGCAATCTTATGCACACTTACCTGGGGGTAAGCCATTAAACTCAGTGGAATCTACTTCTGAGTAGACATGTTCAGGCTTGTACTGTTATTGAAATAACTGAAGGGAAAGTAGCAAAGTACCTGTAAGTGTCATAGGCTGGAATCCTTATACCCACTTATCTGGGAGCAAGCTCTATTGGGCATAGTGGAACTTACTTCTGTGTAAAAATATATGGTATTGCGCTGAACTTTACTTATTATGTACTTTTCCTTAGGTTTTTAAAATGAAAATCAGTTCTATACGTAGGTATGATTTAGAGCACAACAGGTTGGGTCAACTGACAGGTGCTTCCACCTGCTGTTAGGGCCTCCTGCCTGTTGGACCCCCTGCCTGGTGGGGAGGGGAGTTGCTGGGATGTTGCACCACTCCCCCCCCCCATGCAGCAGGCAGCTCCCCAGAGGTCTGACCCCCTCCTGCCTTCCTCTAACTCCAGGAGCCAATGTTCCAAATGGAAGAGTGGACTGCACTCCTCCACAATAACAGAGAGTCCAGAGTAAAGGTACTGGAGATGCCATAGCTTTCCTCAGCCATCCTCCAGAAGCCTGGACCCAAGGGAGAGCAACCTCTCTCTCTGGCTGCCTGGCTCCTTATGAACCTAGCAGCCAACCCAGCCAGCCCCACCCTTTCCAGCCACGTGACTGGCTGGAGCTCTCTTGAGAACTCAGGCCCTACTCCCTGGGAAACCCCCTGCCTGGGGGCTAGATCCAGGAAGTACTTGTTTGGTTCCCCTACTCCTGAGGAGCCTCCAGCTGAGTAGCCCCTTGTTCTTGACTAGTCCCTTGCTCCCGAGGAGGCCCACGGTGCTGGGTCCAAGTCCTGGAGACAACACTGCTCACAGAGACTGCTGCTCATGAACCAGATACCCAGACAGGGGGCTGTGCTTTGCGCTTTGAACTCTTTCTCTTCTCTCACCCCCTCCCTTCTCTCTCCATCTTTAGCTAGCAGCTGAGGTTGGCAGAGCAGCATTCCCTGAAATCCTTTCCTACAATCCCCTTCCTTTTTCTGATTTCTCTGGATGTACCAAAGACACTCACACAACACTGCACTCACCACTGTAGGACACTCTGGTTAGGGCAGTACGACAGTCCTTTACTAATTCTTTTGGATATCTATTGTTTGTGTCCCTTTTAATAAAGCTGTAATCATTTATTGGAAGATTTCTCTCAGTCCCTTCTTTAAGTAAAAGAAATTTTTGCAGAACGGTGGTTTGCATCCAAGCCTAAGGTCCCAGTGTTCCAATAGAGCAGTGTAATAATTTCCCTATAATTAAAAAAAACAAAAAACCCCAGCTCTTTTGCTAACACTCCCCAGGGCCCCATCCCATCCAACTTCCCAGCACCGGTGTAGCTGCAATGCAGCCCAGAGGTAAGGGAACAAATGTGCCCATACCTTGAGGATGCCTCTGTGACTACCTCCCCACCACAGGATGCAGTGTGTGCCTCATTGGTACAGCTGTACCGGCACTAGAAAATTGGATAGGATTGGGCCCCCATTCAACTACTGACCTGGAAAGATGGGAAAAGGTTGCAGGAGTGCTAACTGCTAGGAACTACTCCCCTCTCAACCTGCCTTCTCCTGCTACTTTCACTGACAAGTAGCACAATTATTAACAGGGCAGCAGTTCTCAAACTCTCTAGGAGTTTGGCAGCAGTTCTCTAGGCAGCAGTTCTCAAACTCTCAAACTCTAGGAGAGTTTGAGCTATGGTAAGTTCTTGCGGGGCAGGGGGAAAGGCAGCGCCGTGATCTCCAGGATCGCGTCACTAACGGGGGGGGAGCATGTACTCACCAGTCCCTGCTGCAGCCTCTCAGGGGTGTGGGGAGCCCTGCACAACTGTCTGCAGGAATCCCCAGCCTTCTAAAAGTGAAAGCACAGCAATTGCACTCCACTTCCGGTTTTGCGGAGGCTTCCCGCATCCCCAGAAGACTGCAGCAGGGACTGGTGAGTACATGCCAGTCCCTGCGCCCCCATTAGCGACATGATCCTGGGGATTGAGTTGCTGCCTCCCCCCTGCCCCTTAAGGGGGCAGATGCCAGGACCCTCAGGCTGGGGCATTGAGATGCCCCAGTTTGAGAAGCCCTGCCTTAGGGCTTACAAATTTGTATTTTGTGCTGGACCTGCTGCTTGATCTGAGCCAGTTTTCCACTAATTACATGCTAATTGTTGTCCCACATTTGCCCCAGGACTTGCACTAGACTGGCATGACTTGCACCAGACTGGCATGAAAGAGTCTAGGCCTGTTTTGTCTGTTTTGTCAGAGTCTAGGCCTCCAGGGCCTGTTTTGCTGTATGCATAGATGAAATCTGAAATATTAAGGTCTACTCCCATTACGTTTCCTGAGTGTCAAGTCTCTTATTTGTAAAACTCCAAGGCATCTGTGCTAGGAAGTAAGTCCAATTACACTCAGTAGAAGGCATATCTGAAGAAAAATATTGAGAATTGGGTTAAAAGGATTTAGGTAGAAGCAATATTTTCCCACTTCACTTTAAAAACATGTCAGCATAGAATAACTTGTAAGCCGCATGTCATGACTCCTTTACCCACGGATATTCCATTTCGACAGGACCCATGAGAGGTGGGTAAAGGGGTAATTTGTACCCGGGTCCAGGATCAAAAAGAGCGGCCCAGGAGCCAAAGGAGGGGCCCTGACATTTCTTGGGGTCTTACACTTTCTGATCTCGCCAGGACTAGCTGCCTGCACGGGATGCTGGGGCACTACTGAGGGCGAGTGGCGATGACTGCTGCTGTAAGCCATTAGGCCAGGTCATGGAATGTACACATGACACTCTTCAACACAGTGTCAAATCTGGGAGGAAACTGGGCTGCTACAGTAGCTCTTTGGTTTGTGGATCTACTGACCATGAAGGAGTGTATAGGAGCTCAGGGATACAGCTGCAGACCTAAGTTTTGATACGCAAAGGACACTTTCCATTCTAGCATGAGCCCAAATACAATGATGCTTATTTCTGCAATGATTTTCTATTTTTAAAATATTTTAAAGAGACTTAGGAGTGTGTTTGGTTTTCCATTTTACTGTATCGAGCTGCTGACACCACGTGGGCATGTAGACCTGGGCTCTGCATCCGGAAATCCAGTAGACCTGAACTCCAAAGACTATTCTGGCTGTTGCCACCACCCCCAACTCTGTTTCTCCCCTGTTCTGCCCATCCTCCACCACTCTTTTCCCCTTCCTTTGGGAAAGTGGCCCAACAGAAACTTTGTATCCCCTAATAAAATTTCTCTCAGAAGCCCTGCATTTAGCTTTCATAACCTCACACTATTTCCAATGGTAAGCTTTATTTAAGAGACTGCAGTCCCTTGACCCTCTGCAGTCAAGAGGGTAATTATGAAACTGTTTTAGATTACTTGACCCTTGAACCATTGCCATGGCAACAATGGCAATTATCTTTGATCATTGATTTTTGATCTTTTGGTATCTCTTTTGAATGCATTCATATTCGTTTATTAAGAGATAATTAGGACAACTAACACTCATGCATTCTTTTTATAAAATTTGCTTGGTCATATGAGTGAATAGCATTTTGTGTTGTTTTTTTTCCCTGCAGGTAGAAATTGTGTTTAAAAAGAATTTGTCACTGAAGGGAGTGAGGCAAGGGGCCTCTATCTTTTATGAGATTTTATTCAGACAGGATGCAGCTACACATTTGTTTTGAAAACATATTAGTGGTGTCAAAAGCATATTATCAGCTGGCAGAGACAAGACCTCTGGCATGAACAGGAGTAGCAAATGACATATTTTCAGACACCGCTTGGACATTTGGACACCACTTCAGACATTTCTTTTAAGCTTATTGCAATGCATTCCAAGAGTATGGAATGAAATGAGCTGGAATGAAATATAATAAGTTTGAAACTAGGAATAAGTAAGAAGAAGAAAATGTTCTGATGAAGAAATGTAAAATGGGTGAGTCTGAAATTCAAAAACAAGGAGGCTCATCAAAGTGAAATGAAGGTCTCAGTCCCCATAAGTATTAGAAGCTTGGTTTGTGTTGTCATCCTTGTTTTAAACTAAAAGTTGGACGGTCAGAATTCTGGATTCTGATCCCAGTAGCAGCTTCTGTATATGTGCTGCATAATAACACAATCATGGAATATGCATAGCCCATAGCCCGGTCACAGCAGCTTGAACAATGCGGTTATATTTCCTTTGTCACTCTCACAAGTAAATTAGATTATGGGTAGGCTGGAACTTGAAGCATCTTATATGGTAGCACAGGCATAATGGCACAGTTCATTCACAGTTATGAATATCTTGATTGTTCCATCAGCTGAAACCAAGTCATATGTAGATTGATGTGATTGCATCCGCTTTGTGTCTTCTCCCTCAACTGTATTCCTTTTTACATTTTGTGAGCCAAACTAGATGTTGCATGATGGGTGTAACTGTCCCCTGACTTAATGAATGCAGGTTCAATTGAAACTATTTGCTCTATGATGACATCCTATTTTTTGCCTACATCTTCTGTGAAGGTTCTTTTAGGTTATATCAGCATTGTTATTTACCATATGATTAAATAAAAAGCATTGTTATTATGCTGCACAAACCTACCCATTCACAGAAAGTTTTAGTTGCCTGCTCTCTCTCCCTCTCTCTCTCTCTCTCTCTGTGTGATGTAGCAGAGAGGGATAATAAGCAGGCCAATCCTACCTAACTGCCCCTGCGCAGGTGCAGCCTTGCCAGTAGTGTGCACACTGCATTCTGCGAGGAAGTTTCAGGTCCCAGAGGTCTCCTCCAGGTAAAGGAACTTTTATTTCTTTGCCAACCAGTAAGCCATTGCTTCCCCACTGGGTCTACTCACACCTGCACCAGCTATCTAGATGGAGCAAGTCCAAGTGGACCCAGGAAGCAAATCAAGGCTGGGAAAGGAGAAAGGGCATTGGCAGAGACGCTGCCACTGATACCACTCCCTTCCCAGTCTTGATCCACCCCCTTCCCTCCTCTATCCCACTCTTCCCCTCCCTGTTCCACACACCTCTGCCTGCGATCCCCCACCACCACTAGCCTACTATCTGCAGTGCAAGCAGCCACTTCCATCAGTGGACTTTAGGTGTGCTGCTTCTTGCAGCAGTGGTTTCCAAAACAGCCACCCAATGGGGCACCATGTGTGCCATCAATAGCCAATTTTACAATAGGACATTGTTCCACTGTCGTAAACCCCTTTGTGCTGGCCCAGTCTTAGGTAGGATTGGACCATTAGCTTTGTTGCCCATTTATTTGGAGGCGTGGCCTTTTTCACCGAGGGCCATTTTTCTCTAATCAAAATCACCACTCTCAACCTGCTTTTCCACCTGAGGAAGAAACATGCAGGCTACTTTTTATTTTCTTTCCACTTGCAGTCCTTTTGGTTTGGTAATAATAGAAAATAGACTGATAAATCCAAACAGACGTACATTTAGATATTCCAATATCCAGTGGACAAAATGGGAGTAAAAAAAAATGCAATTTAGTATCACAATACAGACTTAATCTCATCAGTGGAAAATTGTTTTAGAAAATCTGACATCTCCTGTAAGGTAATTCTCCGTCTTTCTCTCACCAGAACACAATGAACGTGCTGCCATCTGCTGGAAAAAATCAGTTATGACAACATTGTCTTAGAATTATGATGATGATGATGTAAACTTACACAGTTCACCAGGTGTTTGTACTGGCAGTTTTTGAACTCCCACTAGTTTGAATACTAGTCAAGAATTTAGGAGCTTGTGAGGTAATGTATATGCATACATTTAGCAAGCAAATAAGGAAACTATCTTGGTCTACACTACTTTGATTTCTAAGTTCCAACTACCAGTCAATTTACTTCGGCAGATGGATGCTCATTCTGGCAGCGTTTCCTCTGGCAGATGCCAGACTAGAAACAACATGTAGGTTCACCCTCTCTATAATTATAGGAAAATTTCCACAGACCCACAAGGGATCCAGAACCAATCATAGTTGGCATCCTTCAGTCTCGGAAGACTATGGTGTCACGCTCTGAATGGTGGTTCTGGAACAGAGTGTCCTCTCCAGTGCGCGAAGCCTGGGTAAAGTAGGTATGGAGGATAGGCTGTTACCCATGCAGCAAATCCCCCCTCTCCACGTCGCTGAAATGGTCCAATGGAAAGGCAGAGGCCAATACGGTTGGTTCCAGCGGCGTCACAGGAGTTGCCAGAACGTGACTGTGTTCAGCCATGAACTGCCTCCGGGACTCCTGCTCCGGAGTTTGCCTCGAGGTTGACTCCTGAAGCCTTTCCCATAACTGGATGTAGCCACAAGGCAGTGGAGGTTTGGGATCAGAGTTTTCCTTCTCTCAGATGAGCTGCCTTCCCAGGCTGACGAGCCCCATCTACCCGGTGGCTGTTTAGTCGCCTCTTACGACAAGTACAGCCAAACTGAGGGCCTATTCTTATCCCCAGCCCCCAGGGGAACCAATCATTTAATTACAATTATGCTGAGTCATGTCACCCCAAAGTTGTTATCCAATCACATTACAATTCACATACCACATAGCCCCTTCTCCTGTTGGTAATTTCTCACCCCAATCCAGCCCAACCAGCCTACAGTGACCAATATGTAGAGGTGTTGTATTTTTTCACATTTATTGGGATTTTTCCTTACAAAAATGAGAAATGCAGAAGACGGTGTTATGTGTTTTTATTTCATTATCATTAAAAAAAACAAACCACCTCTACCCATCCGTCAAGCACCCTTCATGTCAGTCCTACCCTCCAAATAACACTTCCCCCTTCCCTTGACTTCAGGACCCTGAAATAGCACCACTGTGGAGAAGGATCACTGCCTTCTCCTCAGTCTTAATTTCCATGGTGTACCACAAAGTGCCTCTCCAGAAAAACACAGCCATTTCTTGCAGTGCTCCTCAGAACGATTGCAAATCTCAAGGGACATTGAAATTTCTCTTACTTATGCTACAAGCAGCTTCCCAAGACAAGAGGGGATAAGGGGGGGGGGAAAGCCCTCCTGGCTCCCATCACCACTGCTTCTTCCAACATGCTGCCTTACATACTATGGAAATGAAGAGAAGGAGAAGGAACTCCTCCTCTCCACACTGTTGCTGCTGCCACTCATTCGACTGTGCTAATGCCCTGGTGGGTAAAAGGAAGGGGTGAGGAAAAGATCCAGAGACCTTTTTCAGGTGAGAGTGAGAAACAGCTTGCCTCTCTCAAACACAGCCTTTCTCAAACAGCTTACAGCTCCAACAGCCCTGTGATGCAGGCTTTTCAAACCCTTTGAAATTCTCCAGACTTGAGCTTCCCAAAGTTCACTGGCAACTCCAGCCTCATCTATGTCACAGGAAATACAGGGTCCGGTCCTATCCAACTTTCCAGGACTGATGTAGCTGCAATGCAGTCCCAAGGTAAAGGAACAAATGACTGTGTCCCGTCCCCCCCACCGCAAGATGCAGCGCATGCCCTAATGGCACAACTGCATTGGCACTGGAAAGTTGGACAGGATTGGGCCCACAGGTTAGTACTGTCTTTTAATTAAGTGAGATGTACTTATTCCTCCCTTGACCAATGCTGTTACTGTATAAAATCTTGTTTCGTTTACCTCAACTAACACACAAATAGCTTCATGGCTGGGTTTTAAATAGCTCCATGCTCAGTGAAAGTCAATTGTCTCTTTCTGTATGCTGCTCTAAATGCTGTTATAATCCTACATTGGCAAGGCAGCCATGGTGTCTCTGTAGCCACTGTCCATTTTAAATATGTATCGTCATACCAAGCGCTCCTATGTGTATGCATCCCATACGTCTTTGCTTTAATAAAGTTTGACAATTTGTGACAGGGCACAAAAGAAATTCATTATATTTAGTAATAGAAAACCCATTTCTCATTTTTCCACAGCCAACCTGATTCAATGAAATTGCCTAAACCACTACATCACAATTCCCCACCTCTTGGTTCTTAAGGTCACCTCAAAGGCCTTCAATTTCCTTATCTTCATAGCTTGGCACTTGATAATTCTCAGTCCTAGGGATATAAGGAGGATGAAATATATTTTTTTTTATTGGGGAAGAAATAAATCTGTCAGGAGGAAAAAAATATTAAAATTAAGACGCTTGACTGATCAGCAATCTTCACAGGGGAAAGTTGCAGCATTTACACAGAGACTACTCATTCTCATGTGAGAAAAATGAACATTTCATTTCAATAATATGCATAGTTGTGATCAATTTTGTTGTAATATGGGTCCAAAGGCAAGCAACATTTACTTTCTTTAAGAAGTTATTTAGTATGCTGTGCTTCTAACTTCAGGGAACATCCAAGACCAAAATATTGTATATAATGCATCATCACATCTTGTGAAAAATGGTAGTAACTTAGACACAAGTCCCTATCTTAACTTATTCTATCATAAACAGTTGCTTTTCCTAAGTAGACTTTAGTATTACAGTGAGTAACACTAGCAAATGACGAGTAGGTCACACAGAAGAAATAAATCATTTAACCTTCATCCTTGGGGGAGGGACCGCTTAACCCAGGAGCATTATTTTTTTGGCATGCAAAAAATTCAAAATTTAGTAGCCATAGCACTTTGTTCTCTTAGGGCAGCGCTCTTCAAATTGTGGGACCATTGTGTAAGGTCCCGCCTTCTCTATCATGTTTGGAGCTTACCATTCTGCACAGTATGGTCATAACTTCTTTTCCGATCTTGTCAGGAAGTCACTTTGGCAAGCCCAGAAATCCGGGTGCACAGCTTACTAGGGTGACGGAACGCAAGAGCAGCTGACTGGATTGACTTCCTAATGAGACTGGAAAGTAAGATGTGGCCACTCAGCAAGGCACGGTAAGCTTCGGACACAATGAGGAAGGCACTTTCCAGGCACCAGATCAGACCTGCAGGCTGGCACCTGCTGTTTAGGGCAGTGTTTCTCAAACTGTGGGTTGGGACTCACTAGGTGGGTCGTGAACCAATTTCTGGTGGGTCCCCATTCATTTCAATGTGTATTTTATTTTTAATATATTAGACTTGATACTACCATGGTACGTGACTGTATTTGGGGAAATGTTACAGACCTGTACTTTTAACTAGCTACTATGTACTTACTCCTGGGTAAGTGTGGACAGGATTGCTGCGTAGGATTGTTAAAAATGTTCTTTCCTGATGATGTCTCTTCTAGACCCATTTCCAGTGGGTCCTGATGGATCTCATCTAAAAAGTGGGTCTCGGAGGTAAATGTGTGAGATCCACTGGTTTATGGTATTGTCACTGCCCACCTTGTGCGTGATATCCACAATGGAAAATGAATTATCTTTAACCATTTCATCCCTATGACCAAAAATTTGTCTGGGATACAACATTACTCCAGAAATGAATTTGATTTCCTAGTTGGGCAGTTTTGCACACTGACTGACAGTCCAATGCTATTCTGCCCCCCCCCACCCGACTGATGCAGCTGTGCCAAAAACAGACACACTGTATCCAGTGGAGGGGGGTGGTGGATCTGGAGGCTTTGCCAGGGAAAGAGGATTTAAACCCCCTTACCCTTGCATAAGCCTCCTGCTCTGCAATGGGTCTCCTCAGCCCTGCACTAGCGATTTCGCTAATGTAAATCTAAGGATAGAAGGGAATGGGGAGGCTACTGCTGGAGGGGATAGGACCCAGTGTGCCATACCCCATCACAGCCCCTAACAATCCTGTTCCATTCTCCATTACCCCTTTAATCTCTCCTATTGGCTTGCCTGCTCTGGAGGTTGGAGGGAGAGCCAATGATGTGTGTGAGAAGGTTCCAGCCTTGCCACTGGCATCCTGGCAGTGCAGTGCTCAGTTGTCTGGCGGCTTTTCAGCAGTTACTGCTAGTGGAACACATGTTCCCCTGGTGGTGAGGCTCAGTAGAATTGGGCTGTAAGTTTCATTGGTTTACCCCTGCTCACTTTCATTTCTTTACTCTATCAATCTTTCTCATACTGTGGGTCAGGACCCACTAGGTGAGTTGCAAGCCAATTTCAGGTGGGTCCCCATTCATTTCAATGTGTATTTTATTTTTAACATATTAGACTTGATATTACCATGGTATGTGACTGCATTTGGGGAAATGCTACAGACCTGTATTTTTAACAGGCTACTGTGTACATCAGGGTTTCTCAAACTGTGGGTTGCAACATGGTGGGTGGCGACCTGATTGTTGGTGGGTCTCGAAGCTTTAGCTAATAGCTGAAAAGTCAAATGCATGGAGCCCTATGGAAAGTGAAACTGAGCCATGTGCATTTACTCACAAGTAGGCAAACTTGCCTTAGTCCATTGGAATGGACAGACTGAGTGGAACCCAATAACACCAGAATAGTCCTGATCTGATAAACGCAGCCCCCCAAAAGCACCCGAGAAGGAAGTCCTTCCCTCCAAGCTAACAAATGTATTGAGCACTATGGAAAGCGAAACTAAGCTACATGCTCACATTTACTCATGAGTAAACAAACACTTGGTTTGCGGCAAAGAGGAATGCAAAGTCACAAGAATGGTATTAATAAAGTGGAGCTCAACAAATGCTCCAGCAGGCAGCCCTCCCCATAAAAAGAATATAACTGAGGCTTGAGCAGGTAAGGTGATTTTTTTCCTGCTTTAGACTCGTAAAGCTAGGTGGGTCCTGACAGTGATATGGTTTAAATATAAGAACCTAAATTGAACTGGTCACTGGGTAGGGCTGAAAATCTTACTGATTTTTGTGAGGGGGGGGGGTATTGCAGGCAGGCTACAGGGAAAATTCACTTGATGGAACAGGGCTGGCTTCCCCTTATTTATTTGTTTTACTTTAATTATTCATAATTATTTAATTTTCTTGATGATGTCACTTCCAGCCATGACAGGTTGTGAGTCCCAGACAGATTGTCATTCTAAAAAGTGGGTCCTGGTGCTAAAAGTTTGGTTCACTGCCCTAGATAGTTTCTCTACCCCAGCTACATCATTTCTCATCATCACTTCATTACTTAGAAGAAAGTATTCAAAAGGACACTCGACTGTCCTTTGTTTCCAGGTGTACTTATAAACATGCATAACATACACATACAGGGAAAAACTAACAGGGATTTTGCATAGTAGCCATTGGCAGAGTTCAGTTGTTTGGTGGAGAACAATGGGAAGCAAGAATGAAATGTGCAACAACACAGATTTATTGTGGGGATAGCTAATAATAGGGATTCACTTTGTTGTTCAGTATCTGCAGAGTAGAGTGTGATATGTTGCAGACGCTGTGGATACGGCCAATCTCTTGAGTAAAGAAGATTCAAAGGCAGAGAAAGGGCTATGAAGCTGTCAGGGGCTGGGTCGGGGGCCCCCCTTACCTGGTCTGTCGAGGGGAGTGAAGGACGCTGCCCCTGGTGCCAGCAGGGGAAAAGATCCTTTGGAGCCATTGCGCTGTGTTCTGCAGGCCAAAGAGGCAAGCAGCTGCCCAGAGCACAATCTGCCGAGGTATGCCACTGCTGGCTGCAGTGGTTCCCTGCTCAGAACAGGGATAGGCCTCAGGCTTGCAGCCTGGACATTGGCAAGACAAATGACTGTCCAAGTGACCAGTGATGGGGGTGGGGCAGGATATAGATTCCAGAGGGAAGAGGGACGGAGCTGTGGGACAGGCCTAATGGCCCAGATGGGGAGGAAGGGACTGGGGGCCAGTCTCCCCTACATAAGACCCAGCCTGGCTTGTGATGAGGGCCACTGCTGGTAAGATGGGTGATGAGGAACCCAGCTAGCATGTAAGACTGAGGCAGCCACGATAGGGGAGAAGGAATCTGGTGCTGTAAGCCTCTTTCCCCGCATCCTGACTGCGGCCTACTGGCTGGGTCTACTGCGTAAGGGCCAGCCCTAGGTGAGTCCATCTGGGCTCTAGCCTCATGAACCCTCTGGAGACCAGTGCCCCTGGGCGACCGGGGCCTCCCCTGGGCCTCTACAGAAGCTAACCCCGAATGTTCAGGTGGTCGTCTTAAGTAAATGAGAGGAGCGGAGCAAGATAGTCAGAGAAGACCACCCAGGTTGGCTCTCCAGCCTATTCTGCGCTCAGAGAGAGAAGCAGGGAGGAAAGAGTGCAAAGGAAAGGGCAGTAACTGATCCTGAGTGCTGGCTTGGCACAACAGTCTTTGAATTGCAACTAGAAAGGGGATGGCTTTATGCAGCACCAGCAGGTCAAATGTACAGCAGACCAGCAGTGAGGCAAGATGAGAGTAAAGACAAAAAGGTGCTGGTATTGACCTTTAAAGCCCTATACTGCTCTGGACCAGGGTATCTTAGAGATCGCCTACTCCCGTACAATCCGGCTCGTCCTCTTAGGTCATCAGAGAAGGACTTTTTACAAGTGCCGCCGCCTAGGGAGGTACGTGGGGCGGCTGCAAGAAATAGGGCCTTCTCAGTAGTGGCACCAACGCTATGGAACTCCCTTCCCCTTGACTTAAGAATGGCTCCCTCTCTTGAGACCTTTCGGCGAGGCCTGAAGACCCTTCTATTTAAACAAGCCTTCTGAGTTCTCGGCCTTTTAACATCTTTTAAACATCTTTTAATATTTTTACAGGCCTGATTCTTTTATGACTTGCTGCTGCTCTATGCTCTTTTTACCTAGTTTTTATTCTGACTGCTGTTTTTTATGATGTGTTAATATGTTTTTATTTGTTTTTAAATTATGTTTTTAATATGTTGTAAGCCGCCTTGAGTCCCTTCGGGGAGAAAGGCGGGGTAAAAATAAAGTTATTATTATTATTATTATTATTATTATTATTATTATTATTAAAAGATATGGGGGTCTAGTGACCCAGATTTTTATAGATTTTTCACCCATAGAGTCCTATGAGATTTTCTGGTGGGGTGAGATAATCAAGGAACATTTTTTTCTAAGTTGATGACCCTTGAAGGGTGCTGCCTTTGTCTTCACCCTAGCTAAGAATATGTAGCTAGTTCAGAAGGTCCACTGGTTCATTAACATGCCTTCTTGCTTGATTTTAGCAATGGAGTTGATGAGGACATCTAGTGTAGAGGATACCCTTTGATATTGTCAACAACTTGATTTCCCCCAAGTTAGGAGCTTCTTCTAGAACAGGGGTGCTCAAACTTTCAACTTTAGGGATGCTGGACCTTTAACAAGTGTATAGAAGAGAGAATTTCAGCAGGTGCAACTTGTCATCCCACAGATGACAAGCTACACCTGCTGAAATTCTCTCTTCTATACACTTGTTAAAGGTCCAGCATCCCTAAAGTTGAAAGTTTGAGCACCCCTGTTCTAGAAGGTGGCTTTAGTCACAAGATGAAACCAGGAAGCCAGAAAGGTACTGTTGCATCATGTGAATTTGTAGCAGGCAAACAGCATCTGTGTGGGCCATAAAGAATGGGGGAGTAGGGGAGGATTACCTCTGCTAATCAAAAGTGTGACCTTCCTTGGCCTATGAATCTGCACACACACACACACACACACACAGAGAGAGAGAGATCAAATGATTAATCGGGCATCATTTTTCAAACAGAAGTAAGGTGATCTGATGGTCCCAAGCAATTCATACAAAGAGGGAGAGTAGTTCTGATTTTGGTCTCATTGGCCTTGCTGAACTTTGACCTTAGTGAATGCTATATACGCTTACCTGGGATTAAGTCCCACTAAAACAATAGGACTTGTTTCTGAACAGACACGCATAGAACTACAAACACGCATATGGAAGATGACTGTACAGCACAAAACACAGTGGTATGGAGATATTTCTGTTTATAGGACATGTGGTGATATACGGTGTACATTATGATGCAATCAGACTTCTATTGTAACTATTTCTGTGGTGACCCATTATCCCCTAAACCAGTAACCCAAAGTTACTGTGCCCATCTTCTCACCTTATCTTCCCTCTTTTATGATGCATGTTGCTGTGGCATCATCACATGACATTTCACAGGTTCACCTGAGAATTGCATGAGATTTCACATGATCTTGACCCAGCGAAGTAAGAAGAAGGGCCTCTGGGCACATTGTGTGGTGCACAGTTTGGGAATCACTGCTCAAAACAAAAAAAAATTCTTTTTTTCTGTTTCCAAATATGAGTTAAGTGAGTTAAAAAACAATTTCTTCCTTGATGTCTGTGTTGCTATTCAGCATAAAAACGTTTCTGATTGTGACTTTTTAGTGCAGTTTTATACACATACAGAAATAATAGCAGAAATATCATCATGCTCATCCAATTAGGACCAAATCCTACCCAATTTTCCAGCGCTGGTGTAGCCATGCCAACAGGGCATGCGCTCCATCCTGTAGTAGGGGGGTTCATGGAGGCCTCCTCCAGCTAAGGGAATGCTTGTTTCATTTCCTCAGATTTGCATTGCAGCTGCACTGGCATTGGAAAGTTGGATCGGATTGGGCCCTTAGTTCTCCAAGCTTAGAAAGAAGAGAAACAAGATAATTTCAGACCACACTGCACCTGTTGCAAAGCTTTCTACTGTATTATCTGTGATGGGCTACCCTGCCTGATGGAGCCACCTCTTTACAGCTGGCCCAAGTTCTTAAAATAGTTAGTTCTATATAGGTAAATCTAAAGGAAACCATGGAAGGGATAGTTTTTGTGTTAGACCATATGTCAAAATCTTACTGTAAATGCATGTGTAATTATCTGGAAAAGTAACCAAGGAATGAAAAAAGTGCTCAAGTCAAGTAATGAACAAATTGGGGGTATGAGGCATTCACTTCATAGAAAGCTTTGCTTTAAAGCAGGGCTCTCCAGACTCTGGCCTGCAGGCCGAATCTGGCGCCCTGCCTTTTCCCTCCCCTGCGTGAATGGCACTTACCATTCCGCGGGAGAGCCTTTCTCTCAAAACTGCACTCCAGCCCACCGTTTTGGGTTATGTTGTCCCAGCAGCCACTGTGCCTGGATTTCTGGGCAGATCCTGATAACTGAGGCACAGTTTGGGGGAGATTGATGGTGGGAAAGGAAGGTTCCCTGGTGGAATGGTAAACACCAGTCATGCCAATGATGCCTTTCCCGCTATGCAGTGGTCTCCAGTTTGGAGATTCACTTGTGCTTCAGCAAACATGGACATTGTAAATTTCACATTTCTATACCACCCTTCCTCCAAGGAGCTCAAGGTGGTGTCTATAGTTCTTCCCCTCCTTTTGTCCCATGAGGCAGATGAGGCAGAGAAATAGTGACTGGCCCAAGGTCACCCAGGGAGCTTCATGGCTGAGCAGGGATTTGAACCTGGCTCTTTCAAGTCTGTCTGTCTGTCTGTCTGAAACCTTTATTGGCATATCAAGCTCTTTCAAGTCTTACCACTACATACCACTTACTACTTCATACATCCTGGCACATGAGAAATGTGGAAAAAAAAAATGAATGAATGAATGTTTCTGACTCTACTTGTGGCTTTGCAAGTAGCAACGATGCTGCTGAGTTTCGCAAATTGTACTCGCAACACAGACTATATGCACCCATGTTTTACCTTGTTCTTTCACCCCAATCCCCAATCTGGAAGTTCTGCCTTGTATTTTCTGGCAGCTTGAAAACATGCTGATATTTAACAAGCCATCAGTTTCATAGTACATTTCTATCTTCCTTCTGTTTAACTCACACTCTAGTGCAGCCATTTTCAACCACTGTGCCATGGCACACTAGTGTGCCACGAGTGGTCCACAAGCGTGCCACAAGCATTTGGGGGAAGATCATTTATTAGTAGGGCAAATGGGGATGTGAGCCCCCCACTGGCAGCATGGTATGCCTTGTCAATTGTCAAGAACCTGATGGTGTGCCCTGACAATTTAGATGCCTTGTCATTGTGCTACCAGATGAAAAAGATTGAAAATAGCTGCTCTAGTGGTAACCGACAGCAAATAGATGGAGAATGCAAACATATATGTGACCACTAGATGTCCTCCTTCTCCAACATTTGTTTCTATTTCCTCTCCTAACAGAGTTGCAATGGCTGTGATAGGCAGGACTCAACACATTTGCTTAAAAGTAAGTTACACAGATCTAAAGCATAAATGTTCTAACTCAATACTGGATCATTTCATAAAGCAAATTTCCTATTTTGCTCATTTGAAATGCTCTTTTTCCAAACCTGACTCCGGGAAAACACAAACACACACATCTGCGGCTTTTCACTGCCGAGTCACCCTGCCAAAAGCAATCATGGCTAGGCAGTTGTGCACATGAAGCATTTGATCATGATCACAGTTATCCCACAGGCACTTGGAATAGCCATGTACTATTCTCTAAAGCCAAAGGAAAGCATTTTGCATGGGGTGGTGGTGAGATAAGGGGCAGGTGGCAATTACTTCTTACCACAGGTGACCAGTGGAGTAGCAATTTGCATCTTTTATTTAAGAGGGCCACAGGTGTAATGAAACATACAATTTTTTTTCCTTTTAAAATCCACACAAATATACACAGTAACTGTCCTTCCATGGGCAGACTTTTGCCTGCTATGTATCCATCCTATCTAATAGTTCAAACACCAACATTTATTTGTTTGTTTGTTTGTTTATATGCCACCTTTCCTATGTTCAAAGTGGTGTACAATTAAAAAATAAAAATACAAGTATAAAAACATAGGAATCCTTCTTTATCCGTTCAGTTGCGTTTGACTCTTGGAGACTTTATCGGCAAGCGTTCTCCAAAAATAAAAACAGTTTAAAACAATTTGATTGGGAGTTGCATTTGCTTGGGCACCACTTGCACAACCAGAGCAGGATGCTATGCCTCAGTGGCTTTGGAGTCTTGGATTGCTAAGACACAGGGAGCCATCCTGGCATCCTTGGCAATCATCACATAGGCCAGTTATATGAGGCAAGTTCAAAAATTTCTTGCCTTTCCTCTTTAGCTTGACTTTAGTGGTATTTGGCCAGTACCCTCTACACACCTGATGTGTTTTAAAGCATACGCTTTAGGGGTGTAAACACCCTCACACAAAGTTTCTCAACCAGTGGTACAGCTACCACCACTGGTACTTGAGGTGGTGTCTGGTGGTACTCACAAGCCTACTGGACACCTGCTGCCCAGCAGCAAGACCAGGAACACGACACAACAAAAAGTGGTAAAAGGCTATAAAACATGGTTTTTCATGCTCAAAAAAGCCCTCCCATCCACCTTGAGCCTCTTACTGGTGTTTGTTGCATTGCGTCTGGCCTCCCAACCCAGAAGTAACTGGTAATGATGTCATTGCCAGTTACTTCTGGTAGTACTTTGGAATGGTGGACCATGTGAAGTGGTACGGTGGAGGACAAACATAGAGAAACACTGCCCTAGCAGGTTATTTTGGAGCACCTGCTTTTTATGCTAAGACCTTGAGTTTCCATGATTCAACCACTGATATTACGATAGGGAAGATGCTGGAAGGTTGGGTTAGGGAAGTGGTTTTCAACCTTTTTCATGCCTTGACCCCAATAAATAAATAAATAAATAAATAAATAAATAGTCTTGTGACCCCTTCCGTTGATCCCTCCCCCCTTCCAGGGCTGCAATAGTTGGATGGTGAAGCATGGTGTTTCTCTGCGTTTTCAGAGAAGGAGAAGGAGACATGGTGTTTAAGCCCTGGTGGTTGCCTTGTAGGGATTTGTTGTTGAGCTGACATTATTACTCTGTGGCAAGTTGCAAGTGGATGATGCTTATGAAGGTGTTTGTTTGCTGACACGCTAATATTTTGGAGTCCACAGGAGAGCAAACACCAGCCGTTCTGGCACTCAGCTTGTGCCAGTACATCTCGGGTTGTATATCTCGGGTTCAGAGATGTAGCTCAGGTCTCAAGTTTGAATGGAAGGGGTATCTTATGGAACCAGTTGCAGAACACATCTCTCCAGTGTCACTTACTCATTTGGGAGAGAATGGCCTATGTCAGAATATGAGTTTGTTCTTGAGATGGCAGGAAGTTGGCTCTCCTCTGGGAGTGGGGCCCTGGAGTTTTTGCTTCTCGGCACAATTTGCTACAGTGTAAGGTTTTGGTGGAGGGGTGGTCAATTAAGGTATGATAGATGAGGCCAAGGAGATAAGTTAAGCCGCCTTCGGTGCCCTTCGGGGAGAAAGGCAGAATACAAATCTAATAAATAAATAAGTTAATCATGAAGTAGGGGTGGTGGTGATGGGAGCTGGGGGGCCGTGATTGCCCATCCAGCTTTTCCATTTCAAAGTGGAGTAGCTGCATGTGCTACTCAAAGTGATGGGATGCATTTGTCCGTAATTCGGTCTAACAGTTTTCTTCAGGATTTGCAGTAGGCCTTGAAGGGCTTTCTGAGGCATGGTGGGGTGGGGAGAAGCTAAGCTCCAGGCTAATGCCCATGTGTGGTATGGTGTGGGCCAGGGAGTAGCAGTAGAGATTTTTTGTGTGCACCCTGAGGTAAGGAAGTTGGGGCAGGGGGGACCCGTACTAAGGAACACTGGCTAATAATTCCTCAGAATTGGACTGCAAAACTGACCTCAAATGCTTTCTAGCCTGTGGGAGGCAGTGCAGTTCAGATTCCTTCATCCTTCAGGGTTCATGTTAATAAACTTGGACTGTCCATTGATAGCCTGCAGCGTGGAGACAGGCTGGGAGCTCCCTAAATGAGAAGAGGCAATTGTTTGGCCTCATCTAAGATAGAAGCCCATACTAAAGGGAGAAAGAGTCTGAGGCAGGACTCACTGCTGATTTGTTGTGATACATGATGGATTATCAATAAATGTGGTTCAAATAGCTGGTCTTGCATGTTTATGGGGGGAGGTGAGAGCGAAGAGATATGAAACTAATTTTTTCTATCCTATCTTCCTGTCTTTTAGTGACAATTTTCACATTTTCCCTACAAAACCATATAGAACTATTACTTTACTCCCTTAGACACAGCACTGGTAGAAATTTGATTTGGAGAGAAAAAGTTTACTTTCCAAAAAAACATTTTGGCCTAGCAATAATGACAAAAAAAAAGGGGGGGGAGAAGACCTACAAGGAAAACGCTTTTTAACCTTTATTCTTAGCATAAATCATGAGGCTCATTTTTCACAGTCTCCTTTCTATAGAATTCAATTAAAGGTCAGATTTCTAATGGGGATCCTAATTATTAATGTATTACCACCTTTACATTATTAATGAGTTGACATATTTACATAATGGGTAAAGAAAATGCCCAAGAACAACTTTTGTATCATATGAAGAACCTTCCAAATGTTTAATCAACTTCCTTTTTGCGTTCCGGAGTCATCTGTCTTTTAATCATTCTGCCAATACTGGGAAGATCAACTGGGAAGAGTGAAATATTTTACTCTTAAATTTAGCACCACCAGTAATCAGCAGCTAAATATGAATCCTTGTGACGAATCTACAATTTTCCTTCTGAGTGTTCAGCTCAAAAGTGAAAATACATTTTGTAGTTTGAACTTAGCATTCATAAAGTGTCATTTCTACATCCTGGCATTTCCTGGATTTAGAAAAGTGACAGTGAAAAGAATGAGCATTACACACTTTATTCCTATTTAAATGCTAAGGTCACTTGGTTTGTTTTCATCCATGAGCAACTCACAATGAAAAGCTGAGGGTCAGTGGAACTTCCTGGAATTACACTATTACCAAATGCCAGCATTTCTAAAAACAATTCCAAGAAAGACTTAACATATTACCAGTGACTTGAAAAACCATCCTTGGTTTCGGTAGTCTTGCCATGCTGCTGAGAGGCTGATGTTCAAGAAACATGAGTCCCAAGTTCTCCTGAGTGCTCACAATTACTCATGTGGTTCCCTGGCCATGTATTGTATATTTTTGGTATAGCTTTTGGGGTGGGTGGGTGTAGGATTGCATCTGCCTGAGAAACCCACAGAGATGTCATGCTGCTACTGACAGCTGTGTCCATTGTTTCTTAAGTTTATATGCTGGGTTCAATGGTTACAGTTAAATAACTTATGGGTAACAAGTCTTGGATCTTCCAGTAAAATTATGCTTAGTACTTAAAATAAGTAAAATAAGAAAATAAGAAAAATAAGAAAAAAAATTATCTCATCTGCTCTTTAACCTACTGCAGTAGTGGGGATGCTGGTGGTTAGACACAGAATGTGTGCCACCAGTTTGTACTGAATTTTTATAGAAATGTCCAATGGGGGGGGGGGGGAAAGTATCTATCCTAGACATGAATGATTTGAGCATCTTCATTTCTGCACAACGTTCCATATACGCAACAGAGATCAAATGTGTACACCTGTAGGCTGGGCAGTAATGGGTTAAAGGTTCCTATAAATAAGGCCAGTATGTGAATTGGTCCCATTAGCAATATTATGATTTTGCACTATCCAGGTAATAGCGGCTCCTACGTGTCACTTTATCAGCTTATTTTTGCTTCGGTCACACCAACAAACACCGAGTGTGTGGCTCTCCCCCCACCCATCTCTTTTATCAGTCTATTCCAACCATTAGCTAGTGAGTAACACTCTGGCTGGAAGCCACTGGGAAGATCCTGTTCTGCGGTTATTGCTACCACAAACCACAGTATGACTAAATGCCAAGGTCTAGTTATAGGTCAAGGTCAGGCCACAAGGACCTATTGTTTGACAAAGGAGGTAAAAAGGGAAGGAGGAATTCTGAGGTGTGTTGAGATGTCCCTTGATTAATAACATTTGAAAATGTCATATAGCAATGACCTGTAGTGTTCCCCGTGTGTACAGTGCCACAGACCATTTCTCTGACCATTCGTTCTGTATCTGTTTGTTGGTTTTGAAGAGTTATACCGCACCTTTCAGTTCACTGATCCCCAAGGCAGTGTACAACAATGCAAAACATCACCCAGTGGCCATTGCTCCTCTGGTCAGGAACAGACTTCAGACCATCCCTTCCTCACTCCTGCAGTCCCAGGACACATGGCAGTTGGGGCACAATTCCGTTTTAGCAGAGATGGGGAAGCAAGCTTCCTGCTACTGCTTGTTTTCTGACCAATGGTTGGGTCAAGCTTGCCTTCTGCTTGCCGTGCTGTTCTTCCTGAAAGGGAAGAGGTGCAACTTTGCTCTTGATCATGATCTGAACATAGACAGCCACATACTTAGGTGCCACTTGCACATTTACCCAGCCACATGTGATTGTTCTGGTTTCAAGATATCATTGTTTTTCAAATGTTGCTTTGGAGCCCGATCCTTACGGGCTTGCTCTGGCCCACCACCGGCACACACTGTGGCAAACATGCCATAAGGCACACCTGTGACAGTTTGTGCTGGTCCAGCGCCAGAGCTGGCCGCCGCCCAGTGCTCCAGGTGACTGCCAGGTGCTGGAGAGGTAGGTCAGGGCAGGGATGGAGGTGTTCTGGGGTCGAGAAGGGTTGGGAAAAGCGTGGCAGTGGGAGGGAGCAGAGTGGAAGGGGATGGGGCCAGCGCCAGATCCAAAACTCCGCATCTGTCTCCCGACCCAACACAGGGTTGCTTTACTTATATCCATTGTGGGGCTTCTTACCTTACCCAGGGGAAGGCGACAAATGTCCCCTTTCCCCGAGGAGATGTCAGAGCCGCCAGTGGCTATACGGTGTCCATACGAAGCAGTGGTAGCCATTTTGGCACCGCTGCAGCCCTGGGTGCGGGGCAGCTCAGGACAGTGCTGTTGGTCTCCTATGAAGACAGGCAGGGCATATGCTTTTAAAAGAAAATTTTAAGTGGGATCCACATCCTTGCAGTGCTATCCCAAAGGGCCATGACATGGAGTGTGTCAATCAACTGACAAAATTTGCTCTGCCCATAAGGTTGTGGAATTTACATACACTTTTTCCATTATGGGGACACTTCATACAGCTGAGTGTGGTGTCAAGGAACCACAAGATGGGTCAGGCTTCTAAAGATGGTGTCTAAAAATAAAATAAAAAATTTACATCCAGTGCCAAGTGTATTGTGTTATGCTATCAATCAGGTAACCTGATGGTTCTTCTGTATAATTGTTGTTGGATGATCCTGCCTATTTAGGGAAAAATGAAACCTAGAGAAGCAGCCCACGTGGGCAAAAACCTGTTGGAGGTACAGTTCTTTTTGCTGTGTAGCAGGATTAGAATGATAAAGAGTTCTCGGATTACAAAGAGCCTAAAACCTGTGTTATTGTTAGGGCTATTCAAAGAGTTACTAATCCAAAAATATGAATAAATAATCATGACAAAAGCAGCACGTTAATGAAAGCCATGTCGGCAACCTGGAAACCAAGATGAACATGATATCATCTCTATGTGGAATGTACATAACCTTGTTAAAATGGCTCAGTAAACATATTTCTGTTGAAAGGGACGATTCAATGAAGTGCATTCACATTACTTAAATGATAAGGATCTGGGGGGAAAAAAACCCTCCAAAAAGTCTTGGTCAGGGACAAACACGTCCCAAGATCATGACATGCTGAGCTACGGCATCTTCATTTACAAATGCTGTCCATCAGGAATGAATGATCTTCAGCTATTCAGATTATTTGTCTGTGGGGAGGGGGAAAGTGTAACATGCTACTGTGACAAAAAGGCAGGGGGGGTATCATGGGTTGAGGAGACATAATAAACGGTTGGGAATTTATTTATTTATTTCAAACCTGACCTTGTTTGCTGGGAACAAACATTGGCAGAGAAAGACAAACAGAGTTTCTCCTGTGTGGCATTATTCCACAACACAGCCCTGTCCTATCAATGTCTGTGGCACCACAGAAACTTAAGCTGGAGAAGTCGCACTCGCAGAGTGGCTATCAGTAAATGACTTGTTGAAAATTTAATTCTCTGAATGCATCATGTGGTTTCAAAGGACAACACATTCTAGAGCAACCATCCTTCTTTGTGTCATTTCTTCTGGAAGGCGGCAGTTAAAGCTCTGCGGCTTTATTTATTCTGAGTGGTGCCATGTCTAAGGTTACTGCGCTTTCACGGCAGAAGAGACTGAGCTGATGGCATGATGAGGGTGAGAGCCCTTAACAGGTGTAAAGATACACAGAAAATGATAGCGTGAATGGCAGGTGCTTTCAAATGGGTGAAGATTAAGAGTCTATTTGCTCTGAGCTTCTGAAAAGCAGGAGCTCTTGAGGTAGGCAATATGTGGTGCATTGAGGTAGCAGCAGTAGCAGCAAGAAAAGAGGGAGCTGGCTGAAAGACAAATGTGGGGGGGGGAAGGAAGAAACCAACGGGGCAGAAGGGATCTAGGGCGCAATCCTAATCAACGTTCCAATACGGGCATAGCTGTGTCAGTTGGGTACATGTTTCATCCTGCAGTTGGGGGGGGGGCAGTCACGGAGGTCTCCTCAAGGTAAGAGAATGTTTGTTCCCTTACCTTGGAGCTGCAATGCCCTTACTTTGGTGCTGGAAAGTTAGGATTAGGATTGCACCCTTAATGAACTACTACAACGGCCTTGAAGAGCAACGGTGACAGGAAGAGAATGGAGAAAGTGTGCTCAGGTGTGGAAGTGAAGGAGTGTGACTTTGAGGCCAACCTCCAATGTCCCTAAACATCTCTGCAGACACAGAATACCACTTCTCCTCAAAGAGGAAACAGCTGAGCTAAGGGTTCTCCACACCTAAACTGATCCTTCCATCCTTTAAAAAAAAAAAAAGTTGGATTTTCCGTGTTTTCAACAGGAACGGATTCATCACAGAGCTACAGGAGACCTATAGAATGTAGACATTGTTGTGTAGATGTCAGTCAAATGGGTTTCAGCAATCAGTTGCTATTCCAGAGCAAGGACCTCATCAGGAATCACCCTAAGAATAAACAGGTAGAGCAGTATGATGCCTTCTGAATCATTGCTTTAGAAGCAACCAGCTTGGCAATGGGTTGAGTGGAGGTCAAGGAGTCTATCAAGATTTTCATTATTGCTGTGGTGCTCACTCTTGGGTCAACAACTGCAATATGTCATGGCCAGATTTCATGGATAGAAAAGGACTGGACTGCAGAATCAATATAGTCATCCATTTAGTACAGATAAAGCTTACAACCCCCCTCATAAGCAGACTGTGAAATACACTACAGACTAGTCACACTTTATAGCAATTCTGCAAATTCTCAGAGCAACCTAGACCTGAGGCAGATCAAATGCCCTTGGTACAAGGTCTGTTAGATATGCAATAAAATTCCAAGTAAGTTGACTCAAAAGTAGATTCCATTGAGCTCAGTAGAGCTCACCTCCCAATAAATATGTTTACCACAGAAGTGTGAAAAACACAGTCTCCTTTGCAGCGCTAAGTCACTGCAGTGATGAACTTATATGCTGGAAGTTGCAAATTGCTTGTTTGAATAAACTGTAATTGCATGAATTTTCCCGGCTGTTCTCATTGTGATTCCTGCATTGCTCAGTGGATGGCACTGGTGTCTTCCCTAACAAGTACTCTTTTCCTCCATTAGATTTATGCATTTTTAAAATATTCAGAATGATTGAGGGCTAGAGAAAGTTAATTTCAGATGAAGAAAAGTATTTTCTAAGTAGCATCATGAACAAATAGAACTAAAAAAAGGCCTGATGAAAATCCATTGAAAGATCTGCAGACCCAACTGAGATGTCCAAATTAATACTTTGAAAGGAAACCAGAACTCTGTTACAGCACAATCCTAACTTGTGTTGGAACAGGTAAGCCGGCAGGCCAGCAGGCCAGCGCAAGTTTGGGGCTGGCTGAGGCTTGGCCCGAGGCAAAGGGAAACTTTCCCCCTGCCCTGGGGAGCGCTGCAGCTGCCCCAATGGGTCTACTCAGATCTGCACCACCTGATGAGGTGGCAGATCCAAGCAGAATGGAGCAGCCTGGGGCCGCTCCGTGCTGCCTGGGAATGGGGCTAGGATCTGGTAAATTGTCGGATCCTGGTCCTGCCTCCCACTCCCTGACCACTGTTCCACCCTCCACCCACTCCAAAATGCTTCCTATGATAAGCTTATGCTTCGAGCTTGGCCAGTGCTGACTCACATGCTACTGCCACCACAGCAGGTCTGTCCTCCACGGGTCGGTGCACCTCTGTGTGCTGGCGTGGCTTACACTGAGGGTGGCAAAAACATACTTTATGGCATGTTTGCGACCCTCCTGGGCCAACGCAAGGGACTTGTACTGGTCCAGGGCACAGTTAGGAATGCAGTCTTAGTGTATTTTGAATTATATTATTCCTCCAAAAATCTGGAATTTCAGATTAGTACTTCTGATACTGATTACATATGTGGAAGGAGGGCACACAGATTGGTCCTCTTTCCAAAGTTTGTAAAAGTTTCTAAATATTTTCCAAAACTGCCTCCCTTCCTGCAATGAGAAGCTGGATCACACATGCCTCCATTTTTCAGCTTTCTGCCTCCTCTTTTTCTTAATGGGAGGAATTTTGGACAAACAGCCCCCCCCCCCCCCCATGATTAACAAAAGCAAAGAGAAGTAAAGGGAAGGGAAAAACTGAAGGAAAGAGGAGACTGCAGTGAGTTACTGGGTCAAAAAATAATGTCCAACTCTGCCAATAATGTTCAGTCCCAATGTCCACCCTTACAAACAGCTTCATTTCTTTTATTAGTGATAGAAGCTAAGTTTGTAATTGGAAACATGTTTAAGATGCTGCAGATTCATGTTGCTGGCTGGTAATAACCAAAAGTTGCTGCAATCGCTTCAGGAAATATTTTCTACCTGCTGGGATCCAGAGGAAAGCTTCAAATCTTCGAAGTAGCTGATGGCACAAATATAGTCATTTGTTGTGCTTTGTGGTAGACCTGATACACAGGTAGCTCAGGAGATCCCTAGTACTACCCATGTTCTTTTGAAGGATTATAACCAGGATTCACACTAAGCTGCACAACTCAAAGCCAAACTCCACACAGCATGGAGCTTTGCAACCATGAAGTTCAGCAGTGGTACGTGACATCATCGCCAAGCATCTGGAGATGGTGTTGCAACCAGTGGCGTCACTAGGAGAGTGTGGGGGGTGCGGGCTGCACCGGGTGATGCGCCCGGGGGGGGTGATGAGTTAAAATCACGCCTTTATGAGCTACCGCATCATGCCATACACCGTTGGATGTGGAATGACCAGCGGAACACAATGCAAATAAACCCCCTTGAGATAGCTCCTTTCCTTCAAAAGTTATGGCCAAAAAACCGGAAGGAAAAAATGCATGGAGTCCTATGGAAAGTGAAAGTGAGCCATATCGCACGTTTACTCATGAGTAGGTGCACTTGCCTTAGTGCTTCAGAAAGGGTAGGCTGAGAGGAATCCAATGACACCTGAATGGTCCCAATCCAGTAAATGCAGCCCCCAAAAAACACCTGAGAAGGAGGTCCCTATTCAGCCCTATGGAAAGCAAGTGAAACCACGTGGCTGCGTTTACTTGCAAGTTGCCTTAATCCATCGGAAAGGGCAGGCTGAGAGGACTCCAACAACATCAGAATGGTCCTGATCCAATGAGTGCAGCCCTCCAAAAACACCTGAGAAGGAGGTTCCCCCTCCCAGCTGCGAGTGCATTCAGCTCTAGGGGAAGGAAAAGGAAGCCATGTGGCTGCATTTACTCATGAGTAGGCAACCTTGCTTTGCTCCATCCAAAAGGGCAGACTGAGAGGACTCCAACATCAGAATGGTCCTGATCCAATGAATGCAGCCCCAAAAACACCTGAGGAGGGGGTCCCTCCCCCCACCTGCAAGTGTATGGAGGCCTATGGGAAGCAAAGCAGCCTCACGTAGCGTTTATGTAGAGTAGAGTAGAGTAGAGTAGAGTAGAGTAGGCAGACGTGCCTTGGCTGGTGGTCAGGCCAGGCAAAGAATGTGAGGACACCAGAATGGTCCTGATCCGACGGGACTGGAGCGCAACAAAAGCCCCAGAAGGCAGCCTTCCCCACCCCCACTCGAAAGGACCAACAAAGAGGCTAGAACTGGCAAGGGGAAAGTTTTCTATTTTGCACTTGTAGAGTTTCCCTCGCAGCCCAATCCTACCCACATTTTCCTGGGAGTAAGCCCAACTGACTCTAATGGGACTTACTTCTGAGTAGACATGCATAGGATTGGGCTCTGAGGTTGGACTCCTATCCCCACTTTCCTGGGAGTAAACCCCATTGACTCTAATGGGACTTACTTCTGAGTGAACAGGCATAGGATTGGGCTCTCAGACTTGTAAAGCCAGGTGGGTCTTTGTGTTGATGTGCTTGAAATAGAAGGACTTTAAACTGGGCACTGGGGAGGGCTGGAAATCACACTGATTCTTTTTGGGGGGTGTTATTGCAGGCAGACTGCAGAGAAAATTCACTTGGTGGAACAGGACTGGCTACCCCTTATTTAATTATTTCTTTTATTTTAATTTAACTATTTATAATTATTTATTTTAATTTGCTTGATGATGTCACTTCTGGCCATGACATCACTTCCAATGGGTCCTGGACAGACTGTCATTCTAAAAAGTGGGTCCCAGTGCTAAAAGTATAACTGCTGCAGTAAGGTGTGTGTGTGTGTGTGTGTGTGTGACTCCACAAATTTTCAAAATCACTAAAATCAGAATTTGGAGGAATAATACCATCATGTTATATATCAATCAATGCGCAATTTCATGCAGAATGCAATGAAACAAACCACATTGAAATATCTGTGTTCTATCGAAAGTTACTGCCAAAAAACCAGTGGGGGGCAATGGTACATTACCACACCCACCATCTGGGGTGTTGCCCCGCCCACTGCATGGAATGATGCACAGGCCTCCCGCACCGGGTGATGTGAATCCTAGTGACACTACTGGTCACAACACAGTCACATCTCTGTGCAGTGTCATCATGTTGTACTCCATCTGTGCATTGTTGGCATCCTTTAGTCTCAGAAGACTATGGTGTCACGCTCTGAATGGTGGTTCTGGAACAGAGTGTCCTCTCCAGTGCGCAAAGCCTGGGTAAAGTAGGTATGGAGGATAGGCTGTTACCTATGCAGCAAATCCCCCCTCTCCACGTCGCTGAAATGGTCCAATGGAAAGGCAGAGGCCAATATGGTTGGTTCCAGCGGCGTTGCAGGAGTTGCCAGAATGTGACTGTGTTCAGCCATGAACTGCCTCAGGGACTCCGGCTCTGGATTTTACCTCGAGGTTGACTCCTGAAGCCTTTTCCATAACTGGATGTAGCCACAAGGTGGTGGAGGTTTGGGATCAGAGTTTTCCTTCTCTTAGATGAGCTGCCTTCCCAGGCTAACAAGTCCTATCTACCTGGTACTCCATCTAGGTACTATGCAAGGGGCAAATCTATGGAGGTGCAGTTGTATAACCAACACTGCCAGGATTAAGTTAGGGACAAACAGCAAATTAGATTTAGGGGCACATTTTTACAAATGGTCCAGATTCAGTTTTCTGAAGGCATAAATTATTACAAAAAGTCCTTGGTTTACACTTTCTACCCCAAACATTCAGAATCAGCAGTACAAAATGTAGCTTTACTTGCAATATTAAGAGTTCAACCCTTGGTTCAGTCCTCTTCTCTTGGATCATACGACACAGAATTCCTTGCTGGTTGCCATTTAGGAAAATATAAGTTTGCCAAAAGTCCACCTGGGCATCTGGGCAAACAATCTCCAAAATGGAAGGCAGAGGAACCCCCAATGAAAATTCATTCTCAGAACTACTGAGAAACTGGCTGAAAATTTTGAGATTGACCAGAAACTCCTTTAGTGAGTGAAACAGGTCCACATCAAGCTGGCAATAATGAATCTATCATGCAAAAATGAAATTTGCATCAACCTTCCCCTAAACCAGGGGTGCTCAATAGGTGGATCGCGATCTACCGGTAGATTATGAGGCAAAATGAGTAGATCGCGGAGCCCTGTCTCTCCAAACTGTTAATATGTCAGTTTCTTCTAGTGGCTAGACGAAACTGACATATTTAGCTGACACTAAACTGACACTGAAACTGACACTTTAGCTGCTCTTCAGGCATGCAGCAAACTGACTAGACTCTAGTCAGTTTCATCAGTTTTGTGGCACTGCATGCCGAAAGAGCAGGAGCTAAAGTGGGCGGCTGTGCCTCTTGGGGGGACCTGTGGCTGCCCCCAGTATGTGGGGTGGGGAGAGAGGAGAGGCCTCCCATGTGCTTCCTGAAGCATCTGGTGGGCCACTGTGGGGCACAGGAAGCTGGACTTGGTGGGCCTCCTCTGACCTGGTCCAGCAGGGGCTCCATACATCAAAGGGGGTGTCTGTCAGATGCTTCCTTCCCCCTGGTAGATCTCCAGGCCTTGCTGGGTTTCAAAGTAGCTCTCGAGCCAAAAAAGTGTGAGCACCCCTGCCCTAAACGATCCAGCAACTTTGAATTTCACCAAATGGTTTCTAAAAGAATTTCCATATTGGCTCCAATGATTGGGGAAATTGTTTTAGTGAACAGTAAGCATGACACATAATGTTTCCTAATGTGAAGCATTCACCTAAAAATGACATCTTGCATTTACTGTTATTATCTGCTATCAGTGCCAGAGCAACTTTATGAATCTTCTTTTTTCCCCACTTTAATGCGCTGAATATAATTGCGCTGCTGGTTGCTAGATCCATAAGCCCAGGTACAGCCTATAATCAGTAGGCAAAAAAATCCATCAGAGGTACTGAACTTTTGTCCCTAATTCGTTTCATCTGATATAGAACCATGAGGTTGGCTCACAGCAGGTATGAAAGAAGGAATTATGGTAGTTGCTGTAATGCTCTCTTAATGTTCACAGTGGTTCAGTACCACATTATTATTTAATATTTAGTTCTATATTGCCAATAGCCAGGCACAGGGAAAAATCAAAAGGTTCAATGAGCCTTATCATTTCAGCTGTTTGGTGGCCAATGGTTATACACTAGGTTTATAATACAGAACATATGGACTGTTATCTAAAAATAAAGTGCTTTGTCCTCTGACACATCCACAGTTTTATACACACTGAACAACATGCACGGCATACTTCTCTGGCACTTTTCTTGGTTCCACAAGGTGTATAGAGGGAACCTTTCTAAAAATCCTAGGAAGAACATACTGAATTGTTGTTTTTAAGAACAATGTTTTTCATTTAAGAATGAAAGGTGTCTGTTCAGATTGTTCCATTAGTTATCAACTATGACAAAGCATGGAAGGACAGCAGACTTGGTGGTGGCCTTATAAAAGATATCTAGCGTAGTTCAGTGCTGAAGGACATAAGAGAGGTCCTGCAGGATCAGAAAAAGCTCTGTACTACACAGTGGCCAACCAGATGAAGCACCTACAAATTGGTGGTGGCTGGGTGACCATTTGTGCTATGATGAGCTCTTAGAGAAAGAGCAGAACAAGAATGCAATAAATTCATACAATTATATCTCAAAACGTTTAGGGCTGTCTGCAGCTTCTAAACATTTCACCCTACCTTGCCTCTTGTAGATAATATATACAGCTCTGTCTATTCCGTCCTGAATTACTCTTTGTTTTTCTACCAAGTCAATCATCATATTCTCCTGTAATATAAAATTTAGTTGTATTCTGAAAGTCTTTGCCTGCCTGATTCCTGACTGTGAGAACTGTGAGCCTTTAATGCCAGGCTATAAAGTACGGAAATAGTGGCTATAGTTGCACATTTTCGTTATCATTAACCACATATAGAACAATTTGGGGAAAATAGACTTGTCCTTGCTTTACATGCATTTATTCACAAGCTCACTCTTGTCTTCTTAATTTTAAATTTTGAATTTGCCCCTGGGGAAAGGAGTTTATTATCTCTGAAAGGTACATGAAATTATAATCTCATTTGGGGAGAAGAGCTACCATGATAAACATTCAGATTGCTTGCAGTAATTTCTTGCAGACGTTGCTATTCTCAGGGTGGCATCAGACCTTGAAACTCAGGGTGGCTAGGCTGACCTTGAAGCTTCAGTGGTAGTGACAGTGGTAGCACCCAATGCACCATGGGGAGTGTGCAAGGGATGCCATGGGGGATCAGTATAGGCCTTGCCCAAGAGCCTTCCAGAAACCTTGTACCAGCACTGGCTATGCTGCTAAGTTTTGAGATCAAAGAGAACGCTTGGCAAGGCCTATCTTCTAACAGGTTCAAAGTGCAGTTCAGCATATACACAACCCTGCACTTTCCAAGCATCTGAGCTGCCCCTGGAGGTTATTCTACACTATTTGTACTTTTTTTACGGTCCTTTCCTCAAGCTACAGAAAACTGGATGAAAAGGCTGGTGTAGTACCTTGTGTAATAAGCAAGTCTGATCCGCCAGCCAGTTTTCCCAACCTCTCAGAGCTCTAATTAAAATCCACCAACACATGAGCAATGTTGGCACGGGGCTTTGGAAGTGTTTGTTACAACAGTGTCAAAGAGTAGATAAGGTTTTTAGGGGATTAGTGTTGGGTGTTTTGTTTCAGGTGGATTATTTCTAATGAATGGGCCCTTGGTTGTGTATTTTATCTTAGTAGCAAGGGAGGCAGGTGGATCTCAAAATCATCCTGATATTTTATTTAAACCAGGTGGTGGAGGCTCTCCAGAGGAGTGCTTGTAAAAAGAACTTAAGGGTTGTTTCTTAGCAGCAAGCATATTGATTGAAATTAATAGGAGCAGTCCAAATTCTTGACTCCAGTACATTTTGAGCGGCAGCTGTGTCTTCCAGTGTCCAACACCTGCTGGCAAACATTATAATTCATGTTTGGAAACGCCGGAGGCATAGTATAGTGCACTATGCCTGGGAACTCAATTTATGTCAGTATTGCGCTGCTTTTCTTCCTCATGCCATTCAGGTCTCTAAAGGTGCTTCTCAAAGCTGCTTGCAAGTAGAGGTAATTCTTTGCAAGAAACTGGCCAGGTTTGGAGTGCCACTATCTGCTGTATGATTTGCTGATCCTACTTGGGACCCTCTAGCTATTTCCTTCCTGTAGGCACTTCATAGTTACATGTGGCTAGTTGTTGTGTCTTGATTGCATCTTTCCTGTACTTTGCCCATAATGCTGACCCTTTTGTTGAAGGGGACCTCATACATCAGTGTTATCAAAACTGTGTGGCGCGGCTCTTTAGGGTGGCGCCAGGAACTCAAAGGGGAGGCGCGGGATGTCCTCTTGCAGCGATACAGTCACACCTCGAGCAGAATATGAGCCGGTCTTCTGCCCGTCGTCTGTGCTTTTTTTTAAAGCAGAAGAAATGGGAGTTGCTCAGCTGCGAGAGTGGCTGCTGCTGCCCCGCCCTCTTCTGAGCATGCTCGTCTTGCAGTCCTTAACCCTCGCTGATCCTTGTCTGGTTGATTCCTAGTTCCCAGCCTGGGATCGCTTCTCATCAAAGTGAAATCTCTCTTATCAACCCTCTCCCTCTTCCACTCCCCCCTTTCAAACTCCAAATGTTCCCGCTTTCCTCCCCCTCCCCTTAAAGTTGTTTCCATGCAGTTGGCAAAGGGGGAGGGGAGAGACAAGCACACACTTTACTTGGCCAGGAGCAGAAAAAGGGTACTGTTTTTAAAGTGATTTATAATAATATAATATAATATACAGTATTTATATACCGCCTTTCTTGGTCTTTATTCAAGACTTTATTAATCTTGTTGTTTGAATGAAGAGGAAAGGCTGTATTTTTAAAGTGATGAATCTTGCTATTTGAAGGGAATACTTATCAGCCATTGATTAAGTGATTGCCAGCCCAATCCTATCCACATTTTCCTGGGAATAAACCCCATTGACTCTAATGGGACTTACTTCTGAGTAGACATGCATAGGCTTGAGCTGTGCATCTCCTAGTATAGGAGACAAATCAGCTTCCTAACCAAACTCTTATCAGCTCTGATATATTTTCATGGTCTATTTTTGATTTCCCCACCAGCTGCAGGAAAAATTTAATTTTATTAAATTAATAAAGGGTTTAATCCTATCCAAGGAGAATGGGAGAAATGACTAGTTGGATTGGGGTCCACAGGGGTGTGTGTGTGTAATGTTGGTCAGACTGGTTGTTCACAAAGTTCATTTGATCAAACAATTCTATTGGTATGCTTACAAAGTTTAAAAAAATGAGTCCTCCTGAACCAGACAAAATCTACCTACTCCAGCATCCTGTCTCCAACAGTGATCAGCAGCTGATCATTTATAAAGCATGTATATTGCTGTGTATTAATAATATATATTTAAGATCTGCATTTAATTAATGATTGATATAATTAATATTAATATATTTAATATATATTTAATATTTAATATTATATAATAATAATATTATAATATTATATTTAATATAGTTAATATTTCTGGCCACTTCCTGTTTAATGATGTCACTTCCAGCACTCAGGAACATGATGGGGAGTCATGGCCAACAGCCATGGGGGTTAGGGAGCCACTGGCCAGAAAAGTTTGAGTACCACTGTCATACATGAAGGCCACTTCAGCATTAACAAGGAATACTTCATTTCACTGTTTGAAATGACAGGATTGCATGTCTTCCATTGCAGTGACACTGCTGAATGAATATATCTCAAGTAATTATGTACTTGGGGTTGGTCTATGCTCCACATACTGAGCACTGACTCCAGTGAAGGGATCTACTGTTTGACCTGTAGTTTTCATTGCCCTATAGCCCATTCTGTCCTCCCCCTTTTCTTCCCTATAGCCTGTCTGGAGACATTACAGCCTAATCCTGAGCTGCCACAGTGCCAAAATGAATTAGTGCCATCCTGAGTGCAACCAGGCAGCCTGCAACAGCTTCTTGGGGGAAGGGGACTTTCATCCCCTCTCCCCCACATAAGGGAAGTAGCACTGCAATGTGGCTACTTGATTCTACGGTGGCTCTGGAGCCGATGCAAAATCAGAAACTCCCGCATTGGGCAGTGCCAAACAAGTTTCATTTTTAAGCAAGAAAAATTGCCAAACGAGTTCTATTTTTAAGCAGGAATATCCTTTTGCCATGAATTCACTATTTTTTCCTCAACTTAGAAACAGAAATTGTGGGCTAGGTTTAGCATAGGCTCAGTGGGTAGGAGGAATTTGGCCCAGCTGTCAAACCTGCCAGGACCTCACCCTTGGAAGTGTGGGAGGGAGTGACAGAGATGCTGACAACAAAGGCACTGGACTAAAGGACAAGGAGGGCACAAGGAGGCCAGCAGAGACCATAGAGCAGAGATGCTACTCAGGAATGGGAGACTAGGCAGACAGATTGAAGCAGCTATTCAGGGTGGAGTTAGGAGGCTGAGTGTGGTGTGGGGCAGTTTACGGGGCTTCATGGGGCCTGGGAACTCCTTGAAAAGCCAGCCAATGAAGTGTTGGGGGAGTCTGCTATCAAGGAGGAATGCAAGTGAAGAAGAAAAGCTCCACTTGTAAGAGGTCAGCTATACTCCCAAGGTGAGGCAGATGGTACAAATTCCATTCCCACCTTTTACCTTATCCAAATTCCCTTGGATTTAGGCCATATCTATCAAGAGGCCTATAGTTATAACAGCAGCCTATAACCCCTTGTTGCCGATCCTCCTTTAATGTTTTGATTTTATTTTTTAAAGTGCATCTGTCATAAAATGAATGTTGACATATCTACTTTTATTGTACAAGGTTTGTTTGTAGACGTTAAAGTTTACAAAGTAAAGCACAATCCCCTTACTGTGTTGTGGCAACCTGTTTCATTTTGTATAACCCATATTGGAAAAAGAAAAGAGTAGTTTTCTCAAAGGTGGTTTTTAGGCTTGATATTCTTTCATGGGATGAAAGGGAGAGAAGCAAAAAACGGTACTTCTGTTACCCAATAGCACGTTGGAGGCACAGCTGTGAGATCCAGGGAAACCTTATATAGATGCTCGCAAATAGAGAAGATCCAGGGTGCTCTCTCACTGTGTAACTCAAGTTCCATTGTCCATTATGCGAATGAGATGTGAAAAATAATTTCCTGTATCTCAGAGGCATTGCTTTGCTAAGTGGATCTCTGGCTCTAGCGCATGGAAAATAATAAAGCGGTGTAACCCTCCCCAAGTCTTTCAGGAGGGATTGCTCTGCTTAGTTGTAATCCATGCTCAGAGGAAACAGTTAGTACTTAATATTACCAAAGTTACTGTTCTGCCTCCATGAAAGAATTTAACAAGGCTAGCGCTTCCAGCACTTCAAAACACATGCAGCCGACTTTAGATACATGTGATCAGTTCACTTCCCTTTCAGCAGTAAAGCGCAGCACATGAAATTCATAAAGCCAGGAACATTTCATCCTCTGAAATGGCCCCTTATAAAAACAGTAATAGGTGGGATGTCATTAGAGCATATTGGCAATTAATCCTCCGCATGATCAATGGAGAGAATGTCCTTTTCCCTCTATCTCTGGTTTATTTATGTGTTCCCATTAATTATGCCTAATTTTCGGTTGGCACTTCTCCCCTTAATGTAATTCAATTTAAGCATATCTTTCCCGAGACTTATTAATAGGTAGGGTCATTTATATTGTGTAGCACAAATATTTTATAATCCACTAATCTTGACAAAAAGGCAATGCCTTGCTAATAAAAAATGTATGAGGAGTAATGGTTCCCTATTAATAACTTATTAGGTCAGATCACACAGTTTGAAGTGTCTATTACACTTTAATTTTATCAGATTTCTTCCTTTGGAACCTGCAACTCTTTCGTTATCTTTTTGTTGTCATCACTTTTAATCCAGCCCCTTGGTTTGTTGACCAAAAAGTCATCTGTCCCTCCACTGGCAGTTTGTGGATCATCGACTTTCTAGCCGGGGCCAACAAAAATGGCTTTATGGAAGAAAAGGAATGATCACATGTCATGGCAGGGTAAAGTTTAGGGTTCTATTAATCATCACCTGGTTTCTCCAGTTGTAAATCTAGTATTTACTTACTAGGTATAAGGCACTGCTTTTAATACATTTCTATCTCTGCTTTGGAACTTTTTGAGCAGTCCTATCTTGGTATTGGCATACATCTTCCTTTCTTTTTTAACAACTTAGGTGCACTTTAGGTGGTACTAATTTTCTGGGAAGATATCCCAGCCTGGTAGAAGTCTCAAGGTTTGTGTCCTGTCACAAAAGCCAGTGATAGCAGGTGATAAAAGGAGCAGAGTTGGGAGGGGGAGGAACTGGGAGTTTCTGGGCAGGGAGGAGGAGGGCGAGTTCAGCGACACAAGTCAGTGGCTGAATTGTACATATCCCTCTCCCTTTGCACTACCTTTACACACCTCAGTCATGCACCAGCAGAATAGCTAGCATAGGACCAAGGAGTCCCATAGGGAATATGGGAGCTCTCACCAGGGCATGTGATCAAAAGTTCACTTACTCCGAAGAGACCACTCCAACTGTGCCCCGCCATAGTATACAGTGTGTGCCTCATTGGCGTAGCTACAGTGGTGGGAGGGAATTAGTTTGGGTTGGTCTGTAAGTCACACATACGTTGTGGGGATGAATGTTGGCACAATCCTATGCATGTCTGTTCAGAGGTATGTACCACTGTATTCAGTGAAGCTTATTCCCAGGAAAATAGGATCACAGTCTGAGTTGAAGAACTGTGCTTCTTTGTAAAGAATACATCTGGAGGTAGGTAATACTTCAGGATATGTAGATATTACTTTCAAAAGTGTTTAGCCCTGTTGGAAATTACAGCTGTTCTTGAGGGTTTTAAAATCATCCTATCATATTTTTGTCTTCTTCAGTCCTCCGTTTCCCCCCACATCCCAAATCCTTTCCCTCCTCTTTCCCCACTGCTACCTTATGGAAGCCTTCATCATAACTTGGAGACTGTTGACCTCGAGGGTTAATTTCTTAACAACATTTTCCACAGACAGACAGACATTTTCCACAACATTTTCTTATTCCTGCACTAAGTTTGCTATGGTATCCTGGCCACAACTTTGCAATCTTAGACCGGCCCTCACTGAAATAAATGGAAGGCCTTGCGTTGTCCTCTGTATGTTTCACTCCATGCACCAGAACAACTATTTATTATTGTAGCAACACACCAGAACTGGGTAAATTAGTTCTATTCAATACCGAGTGCTGAACATAAAATATACATCAGGATGTCAGCCTCATTGCAAGTTTGGCCAGACATCTGTGTCTCTGCTATTGAAAGATCATTCTTACTTATGGCCATTTAAGAAAACATAACAGACTAGAATTTGCTGTATATTGTGGGCAAAGATAGCTTCTGTCAGCAATTGTTCAGAGCAATCGTTATTCAGGCAACATTCTCACTGAAGTTAATGAGACTTTTTGAGGGTGGATATCTTTTCCCAGAGTGTTGTGGGGACTTAAGTTTCATTAAGGGAGAATGGAACTTCGCTCTTCCACAGGTTTGAAATCTTTTCAAATGGAACCTGAAGGAGGCAACAATCAGGAGGCAAGACCCATAAAATGCAAACAGCTACTTTTACTTTCCTAATTTATTTCTTCTTTCCAATTCATACATTGCCTAGCATTCCAAGCAGAGACTGAAGCAACATTAAAATTATGTGATCTTAAAAAGAATGGAACAGCATACAGCCGTATTACTAAAATAGTACTGAACACAGCTCAAACTAATCCAAATGCTGACTTGAATTTTTCCAAAAGCTTTCACTTAAAAGAATACAGGGTTATGCTCTGGTAGGCCTCTCTGGGTAATGAGTTCCACAATGAGGGAGCCACAATGGAGAAGACTCTGCTTTGTGCCCCTACTGATTTATACATACATCTAGGTAGATGGCACTCAGAGAAGGATATTCCAAGAGATTTTCAAGGGCATTGGGGTTCTGTGGGAGGAATGCTGATTCCAAGGGACTTGTGCAACCAGCACTGCAAATTAAAAATATTGAATGTTGTGATCAATTGGGATTTTAGTTGTCAGTAATACAAGATCTGTGTGCTATATTTCAAGTCCTACTTTTGGCTAATGTTTGTTTCAAGTCTACTCATACTTAAATTGGTATTTTTGTCTTGGTTATTGGTTGTTTTTATTAAACCACATATGTATGTTTTTAAAAAGCCCCTTGTACTGGGCCCAGAAGCAACAGAGATGTGAGAGAGCATTTCTGTGTTAATCAGGTAAAAGCATCTTCTTGAAGGGATAGGCTTGCTTTGGATACTTGGAAACTGGATCAGAATCTGATGCTGTTTTATTTATACATAAATTGTTCACATGTATATTATTGATTTGTCTGTATAACGCTTCAGTTTTTTTTTTACAGTGGCATGTCTGGAATATGCTAAATCAATAATAAGAAAAACTTGAAGAATATAACATTATTTATTTATTTATTTATTTATTTATTTATTTATTTATTTATTTATTTATTTATTTATTTATTTTTAAAGGCCATAAAGACCAACTAAACAGTACAAAACATGGGCAAATGTCAGTGTTCATAATTACATCTCTCCAGGCATACGCATCTGTTTTGGCTCCGATCTCCCACTTTAAAGCAGCTAAGCCGCTCCTTGGATGTACTTGTCAAAGGAATACTTCATGCATCATATAGCTCAACATGCCTTAACAAATGTATTTTTGGTAGGTGATGCAAACAATGGGGAGGACGCACTGTGAGTCACACTCTAGCACGAATACACAGTGGCCCAAAAATAATAATGTAGTTACAGATTACAAATTTATTTTCTTTGACTTCTTCAGATGTGCTCTTGGCAAACATTTGAAGCACATGATCCAGTGGCTTTGCTAGGAGGAGTGGGGAGTGTGGCCTGCAACAGGTGACATGCATGGGAGGGGTGATGCGCACTGGAGAGGTCATGTGCTAAAATTGTGGTTTGTAGGAATATTACCATCATGTTATATACCATTTGATGTGTAATTTATAGCAGAATGCAATGAAACAAATGGGAGTGAAATAGCTCCATTCTGTCAAAAGTTATGGCCAAAAAAACCAGAAACAAAAATGCAACTGTCTTATATAACTGAGGGCGCAATCCTAACCAGCAGTTATGCTGGCATAGGATACCCTGGAGTGTCACAAATGTGCCTTATGGCATGTTTGCACCTCTGTGGGCGGGAGCAGCATCAGCGCATTCAGATGCACCAACATACGGAGGCAGGCAGAAGCCTCCGCGGCGTCTCCTGCACCACTGTTTGTGTTGGTGCGCTTACGCTGGCACAAGCAGCGAAGGTGGGTGTGGGGGGGTGGGGGGAGGGCGGGTGATGGGCGGCCCCAGGGACGGGTGCAAGGTTATGCACTGTTATGCCAGTTATGTGGTTATGACGGATCCCAACCCCCATCCCTGGAGAGAACAGAGCGGCTTCCAGCTGCTTCGCTCTCCTCTGACTTGCACCTCCTCCAGAGGTGGCGCAGGTCCGAGGAGACCCATAGGGGCACACAGCCCTTACCCAGGGGTAAGGGGAAGAGCTTCCCCTTGCCCCTGATGGAGCTGCTGTGGTCAACAAACCTGCGTTGGATGCAGCGCAAGCCTCCTGGCTTGCCTGCTCCAGTGCAGGTTTGGATTGCGCCCTAAAAAGTATATTTCCTTAATTCCAAATGCATCAATGAGACTGCTTGTTTGAAGAGCCAATGAGATGTTATTATGACACTGCATGGAACCAGTAAGGTGTTAGTAAAGTGATATCCTGGGGGGTGATACCACTAGTGACCAAAATTGCTAAAATTGTGGTCTGTAGGAATAATACCATCATGTTATATATCATTTGATGTGTAATTTATAGTAAAATGCAATAAAACAAACCGATTTGAAATACCTGTATTTTATCAAATGCTATGCCCAAGAAATCAGAGAGGGTGGGGCAATGGTACATCACCATGCCCACAACCTGGGTTTTTGCCCCACTCACGGCATGGAAAGAGGTTCATCATGGGGGTGACATGCTGGCCTCCTGCACCAGGTGACACAAACCCTATTGATACCACTGACATGATCCAAAGCCTTCTTGCTTGATAGAAAATGAAAGCATCCTTGAATGTTTAAGTGGGAATAGGCGAACACACTTCAATTATCACTCAATCAACAACATACTCCATCGGGTTTCTAGGTATGCTTAAAAACATGTACCAAAATGTATACAGGGATGCACATCCTATTAAATGCACATCCTATTAAAAACAAGGCAGAATGGGGAGGTGACACTGACACTCTGATATGCATTGCTGATGTGCATTTGGATGCGCATCAGATTTATGCCTTTGTATCCTGCATAATCCAGCGTGTGATGAGCAAGTGGAGTCCTGGACCAGGGCAAAAATAAATAGGTGGGGCAAGCCAGTGAATCTTAAACTGCAATGGGGATCAAACTAGCACATTCTGGGATTGTTTGGAAAGGAAAGAAAAATCAGATCCATTGTACAATTGGCATAAAATTTGCGTGGAATGTTAGAGAAACTTCTGATGAGCATTCCTTTTAAGGAATTTGGAAATTGGACTGATGAAGCAAGATGCACATTGTGTATGCCGTCTGTTTCACAAGATTGAATGAGAGTCATTTCAGTATAACACCAATTGCAAGTCTGTTTTAAAATCAAATATTCAGGCGTGTGCACACAATCTTTAACATGCCTGCTGGAGACTCACTGATCATGGCCATCAACTGTATGCATCACTGATGGCCCGGTCCTGTCCAACACTGGCATAGTAGGGGCGCCAGTGCTGGATTTGAGCAGACGCTAGGTCTCCTTGGGGTAAGGAAACTTTTGTTCCCTTACCCTGTGTCAAACCCCAGTCTGCTTAATGGAGCTACTCTGGTCTGCACCAGCTAAATTGCTGGCACAAAACCAAATAGCTTTGTGTAGGGGTTTTAAGCCCAGGATGGGGATTAGTATATGGCAGAGACTTCTCTGCAATCCTTGCTGGGGCCAGAACTGCCCCCCTTCCCACCATCCCCACACCCCAAAACAGCTCCTCCCCGCTTTTGGAACACCCCCACTTCCAAGCCCATGAGTGCAGCACTTACCTGCCCTGGCACCCATTGGGTGGGACACAGCACCTGCAGGATTGTGCAGGCCTTCCTGCCAGTGCAGTTTACTCCCAGGGTGCAGAAAAGAGCACTTTTACGACACCCAGTGCTAGTGCTGTAGTGGCAGCCCTGGCACTCAGCAACCTTAGGATTGGGCTCCGTATATTCATTTACTATATATCAATAACAATCTGATCTCACCAACTCTCAGCCCCCTTTTTTTAAAAACATGGATCCAATGGGAAACCTATTTTCCCTTGTATGTGGCCATTCAAAGCTGCCTTATTATAGGTCAGATTATGGGTCAGTCAGTATTGACTGACTGGCAGTGGCTCACCAGATTTTCAAACTGGAGCCTTCACAAGCCCCTGACTGGGTGGCCAGGTTTTCCATTCATATGGAGGAACTCGCATGCCAACACTGAATGTGCCCAAGGGTTGTGTCAGTGTGAGGAAGGTGACCCGCTGGCAATAGCCTATGTGCTCTATCTTCGTGCATTCCAACTGAAAATGGGGGAAAAAAAAATCTGCAGAGGGCTTGTATCATCCTGTCAAGCAAATATGGTTACTTCTCCCATCTATTAGGCTTGGAAGTGTAGTACAATATCTGGTAAAATGAGCACCTATACTCACCTAACTCAGTTGCCTAGCTCTGGCCAGGCTACCATGAAAAATTATGGTACTTTCCATTTCCAGGTTTTATATGATTAGTTTCAGCAAAATTCATGTTTGCACTGACTACAAAGCCCTTTCAACATTACAGAAAAGACGTGGCTGATTTGTAGTGGAGATTCTGGGCCCTGCCTCCCCTTTACCATGCAAAACAGCCCTTCATGCTATTACGTGTCACGTCTGTGATTTGCCATGGGCAGACATTCAAAACATTTCAAAAGGTCAAGCCCCAACTTAAGTTCTATGTTCAGTGGTCTGGAGGTAGGTCAGTTTTGCTTCCCTTTTTTTGGAGGTGGGGGGGGGAGAGAGATAATTATTTTCCTCTGAACAGATTCACATCTGTTTCTCTCTTGTTTGAAATACTGATGTCGAAAGAATACTAACAAATCCTCAAGTGATGATCCAGAGAGAAACTCCTACTAGGATGTAGGTGGAATAATAGACTTTTGGGGTGTTTGCAGCGTTAGCAGCTGCCTGCTGATGTATTTGCTTTTCTGTTAAATGGAAACAGTGGTGTAAAAATAGATAGTGGCATTTATTGGAAGCTTAGGCACACTGAAGTTTTACAGATTTAGAAAGTTCACTAATCACTATCAATTAAAAAACCTGCTGTCCTGACTTATAAATTAATCAGGATGATGCATACCGCAGCAGGGACTGCTAGAAATATTTATTTTGAACAAAGGCTGCTGGATATAGTCTTAGAGAGATAACAAGCATTACAGGGAACACAGACAGAAGACACAAACCTTTCCAGAGGAGCTTTGATTCTTCCTGCTATGTGGATTGAGTGCCCAAGAGCTACAGCTAAGGTAATGTACAGATGCCCAAATTACATGCCAACAGCATGCAAGTGTCAGGAACTTTATACCTGCAACACAAACTGTTGCCATTGAATAGGCGGTCCTGTTAAGGCTACAATTAAAGATTGGCTATAGTAAAATTCATATGATCGAAACTTTTTAGCTGGGAAAGGAGAAGCATGGCTTAAACCATTTCTGCCCAACGTTGCATATATGCAACAGGGACCAGATGTGTACAACTGTGGGCCAGGCGCAAATGGGTTAAATCATGGATGAGCAAGTTTCATGATTTTTGTGTCAAAGGAATAGTACACATCGCTGATACGACTACAGCTTGGGGAACCATTTTGATCACAGCAAAACATCAGGAATATGTTGACTCATCCTTTTGTAAGCTTAAAATTAAATGGTAGCAGTGTTTGAACTGCTGGGTGTTCCATTAAAAAAGGCATATATCATATGTCATGCCCATTCATAGTCCACCACCACCACCTACCATCTTCCCAAAAGGCCACTTTAAACCATGGTGTCACTTTGCGTCAATTGCTGAAGCAAACCCAACTACATTTAAGCTGCTTCAGGAAAGGCACAGTTGATCGCATTCTGCTCTGATGACTTGGTTAAAGTATCCCTTGAGGAAAAGACCAAAGAAGCATTGTGAAGACAATATGGTGGAAATGGGGAACATATGGTTTCGAGAACAGCAAAGCTTCTGACACGGACATTTCTCTCACCTTCCTATACACAAGAAAAGAAAGTATAAGAAAGTATTCATGGCTACTATGTATGATGATAATGATGATGATTGCATCATCACTGTACATATTTATGCAGTCATCAAAGCCTGATGAAAGATTTGGAGCTATTCACACCCCCTCTACTGTGCAATAGCTAACACTCAGCACTAAAAAGGTGAGGTCATTTTAATCCATTGAACCCAATCATGACAAGTACAATTTCTTGATAAGAGGGCTTGGGGGGGGGGGGGTTGGTTAATACAAGCTTCCAGCCAGAAGCAACTTTGCATTAAAAGAACAGTACAGGTTGAATTAAGACTACCAATGCAAAAGGAAAACAAGAAAAAAGACAAGTTAGAAGAGATTCTTTTCAATTCCACTTTTAGATTTAGGAACTGGTGTAGCAACTAGATTAAAAACCCAACCGGGGCAATTAAAACAGCAAGCCATGAAAATTCACCAGCACTGAGATGAATGTGTACATTTGTCACTTATAACTGACACTTACAGCCCAGTTGTAAGCTTTGGTGTGCAAGCAAATAAATCCTTTGAATGGGACACCGGGTTGATTCAGCCAAGACTGAGGTGGTAATGGCTGACAGATCTTGAGATTTATAGAGAGTGAGGGCCCCTGCCATTGCTTGTGCTGGGCCTTTCCTGTTCAATGAGGTTCAGCTAGGCAGTGCTCCATTGTCCACAACTAGGTGGCAGCTGGACCAGAGAGGTTTTTCACCAATTCCATGTGGTGATAAGACCATCAGTATTTCTTTAGGACAGGCTATTAGCAATTGTCATTCATGTCTTCATACACTTTTGGTTGGAACATTCCTTTAGAGTGGGGATGTTCAAAAGTGTGGAATGGTGAAAGGGGCATCAGCTCACTTGCTGACTTCCCAAAGTAGGATTTCAAAAAGCCTGTCCTACTCCAGCCCCATGGTTAGCACTTCCAGCAGTACTTGCAGCAGTAGAAGTCTCAGCAAACTTCATGCGCAGGTCTGGCAGATGCAAATGGATGTTGAATTATGTCATGGATCACCCTTGGGTATATCTTGCTTGTGGCCAACTGCATGGAATGGGAAAGTTGTGGCATGTTTTGCGCGCACATTGGACTGGCACACAAAACAATGCCCAGATTTCCTTGCCCTGTTTTTTAAAACAGACAGGCCAACTGGAAGTTCTTCAACTCCTAGCAGCCTCATGCCTCGTCTGTTTTAAAGAACCAAGTGGAGGTTGGAGGGAGGAGGCATGGTGATGGAGAAAGGAAGCAGCAGTGGTGGTGAGGGGTGCATTTTCTGGGATCCTGTTGTGATTGTTCAAATTGTTGGGAGCAATCGGAAGAGCATCGTAGAGCTGTCCACCAACTTCCCCAGTGCTACCACTGCAATTGCTCAGATGACTGAGCGAAAGGATTCAGGACATTGGCAGGGTGAAGTCGCTGACTAGGTAGCTGGTGTACGGGCAGGTGCAGAGTGCAAGTGGAGCCCCTGAATCTTTCTGGATATTGTTCCTGGTACTTGAGGAGGGACTGTATGCTGTGTTTTATGTATTCCATAAAGTCACAGCAATCTGAGTGGCTGCTGATGTTTTTCTATCAGTTGGATGCTTTATCTCTCTCTGAATGGTGACAGAAAACATCAGCGCTTTTTTGTGCAAGCAAAATAGGACTATGCCATTTTGTTTTGGGAACTGCATTAAAATTAAGTGAACCCTGGTGGAATCATCAAGACTGCAAGAGGTAAGAGGCAGGCAAAGTAATGCTGTAAAACGTGGCTATAAAAGATTTGTGAGCAGTCTTGGGTAGGGATCAGTTGAAAGGTTGGACACCTATGTAGTGCCCCATGTCCAAGATGAAACCTCTGCCTATCTTTGATAAGTTCCTTTCACTCCACCATCCGGCATTTGTGGGAAGTTTCTTCTGCTTTCTTGCCCTTGAGGCTCATTTCAAAATACTGATAACTTTAAGTGTGCAATTATCTTTTCTAGGGAAGATGACACTCTGATGCTAATATCCCCCTACCCTTCTCCCTTCCCCAAACACTAATCTGTACCTTCGTTCGCTTATACCTTCAATGTCGCTTCTTCCAGTCAGGCATTTACAATGCTCCGTGCTACCAGTTCACTTTGGTCATCTTGGGCATACAGTGCCATGAGTACCTTTGGAAGCAAGGGCCTCTCCGCTGAAAGACGTTTCTAAGGCTGTTCCTTCTACTGGCTGCCATTTGGTGGCAGCATTGCCTCAATTTCAAGGAGCAGGGCTTAATCTGAATGGGTTTTCCCAAGAGCAAGTTGAATAAATGAAGGTGTTTTCAGAGCTTTCTTTTCAAGACCAGGCACACACATGCAGGCCGAAAGCTGAGTGATAAAAATAAGGAAACTGGAGTCAAAAATTATCCTGTGGTACAATGAAGGTGGGACTTACACCCTATTGCAAAACCACATAGATTAATAGCATGCACTTGATCTAAATCACCTTTTGATCCAATCCACTATTGCTTCACCAGTATCTTTTAAACTATATTGGTGGTTGATGATAATTCACAATTTGGATGTAATTCTGGGTGAAAACCCTTCAAACTACTATGGCTCTTCCACAGGGTTTCTAGTATTTTGAAAAGTGTTTGGAAGCCCAGGCCATTCTGGGGCACAGAGATATGCTGGCTATCAGCTTAGCAGCTTGATCCTATGGGTGTGTGACCCTGTGCAGATCCTATGATGTACACCCAAGTAAGAGCAATTGGATACACACTTATTTGTTAATAAGCCCCACTGAAACATACTTACACCTGGGCTACACAGGTTTCCATATCTGCACCGGAGGCAAAATGAAAATAAAAAATGCAGCATAAGGTAAATAGAGAGAAGTATGATTGCACATTAACATTGCAAATCACTTTCCTCAAATATGCATCTTGCTTTGATTGTAAGCCTGTACTCTCAGAGCCCTTTTTGTTTACCATTGTTAACTGCCTAGTTCCTCCACAGACAACTCATAATCATTAAGCAATCATAACTTTACTCCACCAGCTCCATGGCCTGATGTAAGAAATGTCAAATTGTGTAGATCTCTATTAACATTCACAAGGGCCCTGGAGATGAAGGGGCCTAGGGGAGATCCTCCTTACCAAATTTCTCTCTGCGGCCCAGGTCTTTGAAATGGTATTCATCACCAGGGCTGAAACCACTTTTTCTTATGCTTTCTCGCCAACGTCATAGTGTCTGACTACCCAGCTCTGTGTGAGGGACAAAACAAATGTTAGCGACCAAGGTATATGGGGCTGTGCCACACCTGAAACATTGGCATTTCTCCCGCTGTGCAAATGTAACTAATGCTGAGCTCTTACCAGGCCTCCAGATTTCACCACCCTACTCAAAGTGTGAAGGGGTTTTTTGGGTGATGGGGCATGAATAGGGATGAAAACAGATTTAGTATATTAGCAGGCTGCTGACAGGTGCCTGTTTTACCCACAGGACTTGAGAGTGAGGGCAAGAAGTAATGCCATGTGATGATATCTAGGGCATGGGCAAGCATCCTTCCCTAATTCAAAATGCTTGTGGACAGGACAAAGAGATGGACTGAAGATGCATGATACAGCAACCTTGCTGAAGGTAACGTAGATCTGGATCAGGTCAGTCTGCAAACCGCCTTTGAACCCTCAGTACCCCCTCCCCCAAATTCAATGGGAGAAAGGCAGGATATAAATGAAATGAACAAATAAGTCAAATGGTTGGCATCAGCCGGGTCATGGAACAGGCTGCAGGGGAAAAAGCAAGCAGGAGAAAAAGCATCCTTATAGGGCAATCCTAAGCATGGTTTCCTTAAAGAAAATCCCATTGAATTCAATAAGATAGACCCAGTAGTTTATTAGGATTGCAGGTTTATTATGACAATATAACACACACTTGTTCTCCATTTGTTATATTCAACGCTCAACCAAAGGTTATTTTTTAGAACAGGTCCAGGCTTGAATGTTGGAACTAGGAAAGTTTTCACGTCACCTTGGAAAGTGAATATATGTTCAGAAAGTGAGAGACAGTGTCAAGTCATGTAAACAAGGGGTATTTTCTTTCTCTGTGTGTTCATGAAGTCAGGTGTATAGGCATTTTCTTGAACTGGCTGTTTATACTGCAAGAACAGCTACCCCTTCTGTGATTGCAGCCATTTGAAAGAGGGATGCGGTAATAATGAGAATCAATGAGGCCATCCCCTTGTAAGTGGCTGGTTCACATTCACATTTGTTCACACATTAGTGGAGTGCATAATCACACAGGGAACACAAATGCTACTTGCTTGTGTGAATGGGGCCTGATTTCTAGGTGAATATTTTTACAATGAGGGTCCAGCTGCACTTTACTCTTATCATGAATATGAACATAGACACAAAAGGCGGAGTCAGAGAGAGCAACGAGAAGGAGCGTTGACATTTTGGACAACTCCGGAGATCATTTTACCGAATCTACCAGCTAATACATATCACTGAACACTTCAGATTTGTAAATTTCTATTGAATTAGTTTTCTTAGGGCACAAGCCTAACCAGGTCTACTCAGAAGTAAGTCCTATTTTGTTCAATGGGGCTTACTCTCAGGAAAGTGTGGTTGGGATTGCAGCCCATGATTGGGTCCTTAATCATTACAGAAAGAGGATTGCTTAATTTCCAGTCAGGTGTGTGAACAGCAGCAGGTATAATTAGGAATACATATGTCACAAAAAGGGAGAACAGTTTGTAAATAAAGTATTGGATAAATCTCTATAAATCTGTTCAAAGATAGGTTGCCAAATATTAATTTCTGCTTTTTTTCTACATACATATATACCTGGATATCCAGACCAAAAAATGGATAATTCCTGTTTAATTTTATTTGAAATTACAGTACAGTGTAATTTACTTATTTTACTTACTTATTTTACATTTTTAATGTTTGCATCCCTTTATTTCTAAATACTGATCATTATCATTACTGCAGCTTGAGGGCCCGATCATGAGCCCTGAGTGCTGACTTACCGCTGCACGCACTGTTGCAAACGTGCCATAAGGCACATTTGTGAGCCCTTACCACGGGCCCAGCACCAGAGCCGATCCAGCGCAAGTCCGCGCTGGGCCAGCTCCAAAGCTGGACCCACATTCCACCAGCCAGCGGTCATCCGGATCACCAAGTGATGGAGAGGTGAGTGGGGGTGTGGGGGAGGTGGGAGGGAGGTGTCCTGGGGCAGGGGGAGGTGGGGGAGGGCGGGAAGAAAATGTGACGGAGGGAGAGAGTGGGGTACGAGGGGGTGGGACTGGTGGAGCTCAGCTCCACCGGGTCCAGAGCCCCATGTTGGGCTGCAGGGGACTGCATGGGACTTTTCGATTTTGCACTGGTTCAAGAGCTACCACAGAATCAAGTAAACCCATTGTGGGGCTACTTCCCTACTTGGGGGAAGGGGATGAAAGTGGTAGCTGCCGTGGGTAAGCAGGATACCACGGCAGCCATTTTTGGCACCACAGCAACCCTGCACTCTGGGCAGCTCAGAATTGGACTGCCTGTCACAGTAACATGTACAACTATCTGTGGAAGAAGTTTGGTTGGCATATATTCACATGGTCACCTGAGCATATATTATAATCAATCCGTTCTTATTAACAAGTTCACATGAACATCTTACCTACTGCCTAGCAGTAGGTAGCTAGCAATCATGAGGAGCAATGATTTTGTGAAGCCATTTCTGCCCATCGTTGCGTATTCGCGACAGGGACTGAATGTGTGCACCTGTGAGCTGGGCAAAAATACTATCGCCACAAAAGCAGCAGGCACATTTTTTTGAGAATGTGTGGAACTCTTTGCCACAGGATGTGGTGATGGTGACTGGCCTGGATGCCTTTAAAAGGGGATTGGACAAGTTTCTGGAGGAAAAATTCATTACGGGGTACAAGCCATGATGTGTATGCGCAACCTCCTGATTTTAGAAATGGGCTATGTCAGATGAAAGGGAGGGCACCAGGATGCAGGTCTCTTGTTATCTGGTGTGCTCCCTGGGGCATTTGGTGGGCCGCTGTGAGATACAGGAAGCTGGACTAGATTGGCCTATGGCCTGATCCAGTGGGGTTGTTCTTATGTTCTTATGTTCACATCAGGCAGTAAAGCTGTGGATCCAGGTTGTATACGGTAATATTGTGAATGCACTTGCCAATTCCCCAGTCTGTGGTGGCACGCTTGATTTGTTTCCTCTCATTTTTCAGAGTTGGTATGTCATAACCAAAGCTCTTATATACTGTGTCATCAAACAATACACATGGTCATGGTTGTCATCCTCTCTGAATTGAACCAAAAAATGCATACTTACACTAGTGATTTTGAGATACTCATTGATTCACATGGTTCCTTTTTCTCCCTCTGCAGGGTGCTTTTCCCCCCTCAATCTTATCATGAGTTTGACTTATCATGAGTTTGACTTAGAAGATGGTCTTGTGAGAGAATTTAACTTGTCCTGCTATAGGTCAGCACACAAATGGAAACCACCAATGACTAATTTGGCCATTCCACAGATCTTTGGACCCTATCACCTGCTGGTGCAAAGCACTTTTGCAACACAGAATTGCAAATTTCACCACAGAAGTTTAGCAAGAAAGATCCCAGTGTGCTCTGAAGGTAGCCTTTTCTGATGCTAATTTTTAGAGGAGATGTGTGCTTCTATGGCCCTCTCTGATTCTTTAACCCTAACAGCTAGTTAATGTTGCATTGAAACCAGCCCTCAGAAAGTCAGAATGGCTCAGTTAAGTTGGAATGGCATTCCCCACTGACTGCCAGGGAGTGAAATGGATTTGAAGAATGTGGCTATAGGATATAAATCAAACTGCAGGCTGATATAGTGTGGCCTCTTTCCAAGCCCTTCATAATTTGAAGGATTTACATCATCTTTTCATGGGGGCAAATCAAAGCTGGCAGGCTGGAATATTACCCTTTTGTTTTATAACTAATCGGTGTCTTGCAATTTCCACTGCTTCCAGAACAATACATTAAAAAGGCAACACAGTTATGGGGGTCAGCTGAAGCCACAAAGTTTTATGAATGGTTTGCTAGGGACTGCATTAAAATGGTAAGATGGGCCTAAATCTGACCTTTTCAGGAGAGTTTTTATTTGGAACCTGTACCTCCTTCCTGCTTTTCATGGTCATCATTTTATGTAATGCCATTTGTCTGCAAAAGAGAATCCTGCTCTTTTTTTTTCTGTTGTGTATCTGTTCTCTCTCCGTCTTCAAGAGTGCTAAATGTACAATGCTGGCAGAAAGAATTAAACCAGAACAGATGATGACAGATCCCACGGAAGAAGCAAGCAGATAGTCTTAATTTGAGATCCTGTTTTCCCACTTGATTTTTGGCTAATAGGATGGAAGTCCTTTCAAATATATGTTTCTATGACAGTATAGACAGCATATTTCACAGAGTAGTACAACTACTTCTTATGAGTCCTATTTAAATCCAGTAGCCTGTAGGACAGGGGTGCTCAATAGGTGGATCGCAATCTACCGGTAGATCGCGAGGCAAAATGAGTAGATCGCGGAGCCCTGTCTCTCCAAACTGTTAATATGTCAGTTTCGTCTAGTGACTAGACGAAACTGACATATTTAGCTGACACTAAACTGACACTGAAACTGACACTTTAGCTGCTCTTCAGGCATGCAGCAACAAAACTGACCAAACTGACTAGACTCCAGCAGGGGCTCCATACATTAAAGGGGGTGTCTGTCAGACGCTTCCTCCCCCCCCCCTGGTAGATCTCCGGGCCTTGCTGGGTTTCAAAGTAGCTCTCGAGCCAAAAAAGTGTGAGCACCCCTGCTGTAGGAGATGTATCAGCTCTTATACCAGATGTACCAAGGATTGTTTTTCTTTTGCATTCATTGCTTTGGTAGCGTGGACTGGAATCTACACATTCCTCCACCAAGAGCTGATGCTTTTTGCCAGTGTTGCAAATCAATGTCTAACAGCCAATCCTATCACTGAGCAAAGAGGGCCCTGCTGTCATGGCAGCCCCTCCTCCAATAGCAGAACAGTGCAGTACAGTCAAGATGCCAGCAGAACCCTACTGGTGGAGAGGCAAAAAATGGGCAGCAATGGGGGTAGGATGGAGCCCCAGTTGCTGAATCCTGAACCCCTGTCCTGGGTCAGACACATCCTTAGCAGGCTCTTTGGGGTTACACCTGTGTCAGAGCTGGAGTAGCTTCTAGGAGTCGCATTGGGGACCATATGGTAGCTGACACTAAGGTACTTTTCTGTCCTTCCCACCCCTCTTGCCCAGCTTCTCCCCAGGATGGCTCATTGAATGAGGCAGCATCAGTGACCCTGCATCTAACATGGTGTCCCCATATAGGATTGGGTCCTTAATCTTCTAAGAGGGAAAAACCTCACCTACCTCTCAATCAGTTCTAGGCTCCTATGCTGTGAATATCTCTGAAGGAGGGTAGGATTTTTCTGTCCTGCCAAGAGGCTGGGACTGATGTTTACTAGACTGGTAGAAATTTCACTGTCTGGGCTGATTCCTAGTCAAAAAGTCATAATGCACATCGTTTCTGAAGGTGCATATATCTGAGTAAGATCTCTTGTTCTGAAAGAGTGGATTTACTTTCTGTGACTCTACTAGAGCCAATGGTTTGAAATGCCAAGGAAGTAAATACAGACCAGAAATGAGGAAGTATTTCCTCACTGTAAGAACTACCTGGCATGCAAACAATCTGCCTTGTGCAGCTGTAGGCTGTCCCTCATTGGAGGCTCTCAAACAGAGTTGGTATAGCCACCTGTCAGGAATACTGTAGCCGTTGCTTGTACTGAACAGGGAATTGAACTGGTTGACTTCTGAGGTCCCTTTCAACATTCTATATCTCCAAGATTTGTCGGGTGGGAGGGATGAACTCTTTATGTTGCAAGGTCTTTTTCTCAAGCCTGACCTCTTAAGTCCATGCATGTACAGTGCATGGCCTTGCTGCTTAGGCATTTACAGCCCATTCCTATCCTTTGCCCCTCACTGGTGCAGCTGCACCAAAAATGGGTGTGCTATATCGGGGGGGGGGGGGGCAGATCAGGATGCTTCAGCAGGGAAAGAGAATTTAAATTCCCTTACCCCTGCATAAATCTCCTGCTACACAGTGGGTCTCCTCGGGCCTGCACTAGGTGGTGTGCAGGCCACTGCGGAAAAGGGGGCTAGGATCTGGCACTCACCATTTCTGCCAGATCTACTCCTTCCGCAGTCTTCCTGACCCCCATTATGCCATCTCCCCACCCAGGTTTGTCCTGTTCTACCTGTTGCCCAGTTCAACCTTCCACTGCCTCCTCCTCCACCTTAGTGGGTGGCTGAGGATCCACTGGCATGGGCAGAAAGGCTGTGGCCTTCCCAGTGGTGCTCCAGCAGCATGCTACTTCACGCACTGCTGGAAAGCACTCCACAGCGCTTAGGGCCCAATCCTATCCAATTGTCCAGCACAAATGCAGCAATGACAATGGGGCGTATGTTGCATCCCGCAGTGGAAGCCTCCTCAAGGTAAGGGAATGTTTGTTCCCTTACCTCTGGGCTGCATTGCATGTGCATTAGCGCAGTGATTTTCAACCTTTTTCATCTCATGACACACTGACAAGGGACTAAAATGGTCAAGGCACACCACCAGGTTTTTGACAATTGACAAGGCCCACCATGCTGCCAGTGGGAGGCTCACATCTCCCATTGGCCCTATTAATAAATGACCTTCCCCCAAATTCCTGTGGCACACCTGTGGACCACTCGCAGTACACCAGTGTGCCACGGCACAGTGGTTGAAAACAACTGCATTAGCGCTAGAAGGTTGGATAGGATTGGGCCTTTACTCCCATTCCCATCAAAAATGGGGGGATAATAATGCTGATGAATCCACCTTACAGGGCTGTTGTACAGATTCCTAAGATTGTATGAAAAATTCATAGGATGCTTGAAATGCATCATATAAATACCAAATATTATTGTGATATGTATCTTCACTCAGTTGAAAAATCTTCTCTTCTTTGGAGAAGGTGACATAAAAATCAGCCTAAATCCATTTTCTAGGAACCAATTAAATTTGCAACCCAAGTTTCCTCCATGAAACTCTAAGCAGCCTACTGTATATGGGGCTGCCAGGAGGTCTCCCATTCAGGTACTGATTGGACCCAGATTGGCTTATCTATAGCAGTGTAGCTGCACTTTGTGCCTTCTAACCATGACCTGGAAACAAAGAATAAGTAATGAATTGTAATCTCCTTGCCTGTATCAGCTAGGAATAATTATCAAACTAGTTCTGCTGAAATAAGCTACCGTATTTTTCGCTCCATAAGACACACTTTCCCCCCCAAAAAAGTGGGGGGGGGAAGTGTGTGCGTCTTATGGAGCGAATGCTGGGGGCAAGGTCCGCACTGGGGGCAAGGTCCTCATTTGCACAGGCGCCACAGGGGGAGGACAGGCTTACTTTAAAAGTAAGTTTTCCTCCTCTAAAAACTAGGTGCATCTTATGGTTAGGTGCGTCTTATGGAGTGAAAAATACGGTATATGAATGTATGTTATTGTTGGGTATGGTAAATTATGCACACCACGCTGAAAAAACATTGATGCACCAGCCTTACTTCTTATACCAGTGCTTCCACAAGAGAGAAAAGTGGCATCTGCATATAGCAGACTATACAAATGGAACCACACCAGCAACGTTTATAGATCACAATGTGAGAAGCACTCACTAGTGTCTGAGCTCTGTCACTTCATAGTTACAGAAAAGGCATGTCCATTTTCACACAAAAATAGCACCTTGCTTTCATTCATACTCTCATTTTCAGAGACTGAGCTGAGCTCAGTGGCGTAGCTAATGATCGTGTAGCCAAGCTCAAAATGTTGCCCAGGAAGTGATGTCACAACCAGAAGTGATGTCACTCTGGGGCTTTTCAAAAAGTGAAAATTGGGAGGAACCCACCTCTTCCCCCAGTAGCTTGCCACCCACTTGCTCTGCTGTCTCCCCCCAGTTAGTGGCATAGCTAAGGCATCTATCTGCTACCTGGGGTCAAAGAAGATTTGTAGCCCCCCCCCACAGACAAAATCAAAAGGCAGTTGTGTTTTCATTTTCTGGTTAAATGGCCATAACTTTTGATAGAATACAGATATTCCAATGAGGTTTGTTTCATTGCATTCAGCATAAAATTACCTTTCCAATGATATATAACATGATGTTATTATTCATACCAAGTTTTTCACAATTTTGGTCACTAGTGTCAAGTTCAGCTTGTTGCCCCGCTAAAGCTTGATGCCAGGTGCAACTGCTACCCCCTGCACCTCCTTAGCCACACCACTGGCTGAGCTTATGGGCTGAGCTCGGAGGCATGTTCTGCTTTTACAGACAATTATGCAACCCTATCTGTAATTACAGACAATTATGCAACCCAACACAGGTTCATTGCATGCAGTGGCTCAACCAGAGGCAAGGGGAAGCTCTTCTCCTTACCCCTGGGTAAGGGCTAAGTGCCCCAATGGGTCTTCTTGAACCTGCGCCACCTCTGGAGGTAACTCTGGAGGTGGCACAAGTCTGAGGAGAGCAGAGTGGCTTGAAGCCACTCCATTCTTCCCGGGGACGGGGGTTGGGATTCGGCATAACCACCGGGTCCCAGCCCCGCCCCCGGCTCCCCATGCGACCACCCCTGGGGCCGCCCATTGCCCGCCCTCCCCCCACCCAGAAACACCTCCCTCCCAACTCCTCCACACCCCCACGCCTACCTTTGTCGCTTGTGTTGGCACGGGTGCGCTGACACAAGCAGTGGCGAGGAAGCCGCCACGGAGGCTTCTGCTGGCCTCCATGCGTCGTCGCATCTAGATGTGCCGATGCAGCTTCCTCCCACGGAGACGCAAATGTGCTTTATGGCACATTTGCAACCCTCCTGGGGCAACTATGCTGGCCTAAGTGACAGTTAGGATTGCGCCCTGTGTGTGTCAATGTGTGCATGTGTGGGTGTACCTATTTTTTTCTGGATTTGAGACCTGACAACAAGAGGTATATAAGAGATTAGAATGAAATATGTGTAGCTCTAAGAGGAGAGTAGGGCTTCAGAAAAAGGGTTCTTAGCAGTCACTTGTCTGATTCTTCTGGAATTGTTTCTGGAGTCGTTTTCTAATGGCCGCACATTGCAGTGTGACTCCAGATGTTCTGAACTAAATGTTTTATACTGTATACAGTTTTCTATGATCCATTTATTTGCTGATGGTTAAATTATTTGCAGCTACTAAAAGCATATCACTGTGAACTGCACGTAGGTAACTATAATTTTTGTTGAAAGTACAGTGTTCTCCAATAGGAAGGGCACTTTGGCACTGTTTAGAGGTAGCACCATTTGGTGATACTTCTGCATACTTCTGTAATTCTCTAAGCAAGATTCCTGGATGTGTGGTCTTCAGACTGAAAATTGGGTGCATTGTGATGAAACAATGGCTGATTGTTTCGATCTGGACATCATGAGCAGACTAGGCACAGTACTCTACATCTTGGCAGGCCCACATGAGAGTGCTGATGGATCCTAAATCACTCCCATGACCCTCATTTTGGCTTTGGGCAGATTTGAACCAAAATAGAAAATGAGGAATGAAGAAATAACAAAATCTCTGCCTAAAGATGCAGTCTGCATCCCGCTGAAATTGATAGCACAATGTCCATTGATTTTAATGGGCCCAACTTGAACCCTAAAACAATTCTGTCACCACTAACGGAAGGAAATAGGCAAGCTGTCAATGAACGGGTGATTCTATACCTGAAAAAGCATGCAAGTGTAGACATGCCTTCCTACTGAAAGAAATGAGGTTGTCCTTGCACAGAGGTTTGTGTGCTTAGTCTCTCAGATTGCACTTTGGAACTTTGGTTTGTGGTCTAGAGTTCAGTATTTTTGTGCACTCTTATGACATTTGAATTCATTTTGCATTTGAGAAAACAAACAATGCCCCTCCCCGGAGGTATTTGAATTCCTCAGTCATTCCTTAAAAGATAGAATTCCTTAAAAGATAGGTTTTATGACAATATTCTTGAAAGAAACCAATTACAGGGTTTACACAAGATGCCAAACCTACAATTCACCTTCATTGCCACATTCTAAAGAAAGATGGGATGGGTTTTCAACGAACAGGTCAATGTGTTAGGGCTACAATCCTATACACTCTTTCCTAGGAGTAAGTTCTCATTGAATACAATGGGACTTACTTCGGAGTAGAAATCTATCTTTGATATTTTCTCTTTGAAGAGTCCAAAGGGCATCCTTAGATGGAATTCTCTTGCCTGTGCACCCCCACCCCCAATATCATCCCTGAAGGGTCCAGGTAGCCAGACAGAAGAAAGAATGCTAAGAGTCAGTGAGGCTCTGTTCCCATGTTAAAGGCACCAGTTAGGTCCTTGGAACATCATATTGCCTTGCTCAATGGAGAGGGCTGGGCAAGATCTGCCACTGTGTGATTTGCATGTACCACCTCAATTCTTCAGTGGCGTTGTTTATCATTGTTCAGGTACTGATCCTTAGAACAGACAGGCTTGACAAAACTTTTCATTTGCTTGAAGTTTTCTACAGTCAGTTGGCACTTCATTAGAAGTCTTCAATATTTAAGTACCATCATAACACATTTAACTCAAAATGCTTCCATGTACAAGTCTTATGCCAAGGTTGGGCAACAAAATGCTTGTCAGTTATATTCAGCCTGCCATGACCTCCTCCTGCCTATACATCAATCACATCAGTATTTGTTTCAGGCTGATTTTTCTGGGGGGAAAGCTTTCCCCCATAGCTAATGAAAAATGCTGGTGAGTTCACCTATTTTGACAATTACTTATTTGTTTCTGAAAGTAGAGTCATAGGCTGGATTCCCAGTATGTAGCCATATAAATGTTTCAAACTGGAATCCTGGGAATATCAAGATCAGGTATTATTTTCTGTTTTTTTCTAAAAATGGTGGCCCAAGCCATGAAATATTGGGTGTGGCCATTTTTACTACAGGCCCATCTTTTCTCATTCCACCCTGTCTCTGTGATTTGCACAGTACTCTATGTTCAGAACAAAGAAAATGCCAAACAGCTTACTCAAAAATATGATGGTATGAGTTGATTAATCAAAAATACATTGATTTATAGTTTTTATGAGTGTTTGGAAATTTGCTAAAAGCATTGTACGATCCCTTGTATAACCTAGGATTTATGAATTCCTTCATTCAATATATTAAGTACACATTATTGATAGCTGCTAGCATAAAACAGTGTTACCTACACTTCCATCCAATCTTACCAACTACACATTCACTAAGTGCAAAAAGGGGTGGGGAAGCCAACGCGTTTCTAATTTATATATGCCACAAAATGGCATTAAATATTTGTATTTCAATATGTTTCACTGAGAGAAATGATTGTTTGTAAAGCAAATGAGAAAGTAGAAACGTGTCCTACTTCTTGCCTATACTAGATTGAGACTAAAGAAGTCTAAGTGCAGACATCCTTAACTTTAGTGATTGATGGTGCCTACTCTGGATATACTTGTTCAGAGGTGAATAAATACTTTGCTCCAAAACAGTGAGTAACCTTGATTGCTTTTTCTAAATGAGTTGTTGGGCTTTTAAAAAGCCAATTAATGGCATTGCAGTTAATATTGTACTACTAAGAACACAAGAAGAGTACTACTGGATCAGGCCAAGGACTCATCTAGTCCAGCTTCCTGAATCTCACAGTGGCCCACCAGATACATCTGGGTGCACATAAGGCAACAGGATACTTGCTTCCTATGGCCACTGCCTTGCATCTGGTATTCAGAGATAGGCTACCTCTCAAATCTGGGGGTTGCATACAGTCATCAAGACTTATAATGTGTGATGGACAATTCCTCCATAAATGTGTCAAATCCCTTTTAAAGGTATCCATTCAATCTCACAATGTGAGTGGTCATTCTTATTTCCGTTTTATAAATGCTCCAGCTCTAATACTTAAAATGATCTTAGTTTTGACCTTTAGTTTTAGAGAAAGATTGGTTTTGACCTTTAAAGTAGAAACACATTCATAACAATTTTAAAACATTACTGTCAGGCGGTTGTTATTTTTAGAAACACATAGATCAGTTGTTCAGTCGTGACCCTCCAGGTGAACTGGAAGGAGGCCATTCTTCCTTAAGGGGAGTGACCAAGACATGTATGTGGTGATGCCACCACAGTGATAGTGTTGCTACCATGTTCAAGGGTCTCTTTATATGCCTGGGGGGTTTCATTGGCCATCTGGAGGGTGCGGGGGGCTTGCAGTCCCCTCTGTGAGCTACTCAGAAAGCTTTATCTCTTCTTACAACCCACTTCTGGGATCATTATCCCAAACTGGACGTGGGTCGTGTTTGGATTTAAGAGTCTTTCTGAGCAGCACGTAGACCCACAGAGGGGACTGTGCATCCTCCAGATGGTCGGTGCTATCCCCCAGATATGTTAAAACGTCCCTTGGTTGTGGTGGCAGCATGATCGCTGCAGTGCTGTTACTGCCCACTGCCCCTTCAACTACTTACATGGTTTCCAACTTCCAAGCAGAAGTTTGGGAATCACTGATATAGATAGCTGAATGTGTAATACTACCATAAACAAGTCTGTATCTTCATATTTGTATTCTCCTAACACATAGTTGGGGTGGTCTGTTCTCCCTGAATCTTACAGAGTTAGCAGGATCCCATTACTTTCTGGAAGATTTTCCAACTGATCTTGGAACATATGATGTACATCAAGCAAATATGTGTAGTGGTATCCTGCTGGCCCTTTTTTGGATGAAAAAACATGTTGGGAGTGGGAGAATGGGTGTGGAGAATTGGTGCGGGAGATGGGGCACTTCACTATTCCTGTGCCCATTTGTTTCATCACTCCAATTTGTCCTAGTAGCTTTTCATCCAAAAATGGGAAGAAGAGGCAGTTGGCCTAGTATTCCATGCATTTGCACAGAATATGTAGTTTAAACTTTTGATGACTGTTTTGTCAATATCTCTGTTGACGTACGGACTTGTAGTTTGCCTTGACACAATTGCTTCCAGGCGTACTCTCCCACCACTTCATCAGTACAGGTCTTCCTGGTTTACAGAGGGCCAAATGTGTTGGTAAAAAGGACGATGGGAAAGCTTGCCTTGCACAAAAACAAATTGGCTGAAGCATCTAGAGTAGCTGATTTCCATCAGAGCAGTAGCACAAAGTCTGCTTGGGCTATTCTGGGTGGTGTCTTCACTTGTGTTGGCAGAGAAATATCGAACTTTGGAATATAGTTCAGACCCAAAGTTCTTTAATCCAGTCTACAGTTCTTGAACTCCCACACATTGACATAGCTGCATTTATGGTACTGCTGTCCTCATATGGTATGCTGTCACTTGGGTATCTGGCCCCCAATGCTATAAAGGAAAATGAAATTCTCTGCAATGTTTTCCTCATTGTTTTTGCCACCTTGTACAAGCGTGAACTGAAAAAGCAACACAGAGTCAACCTCACTTCCGATAGGCTTGCTGTTGTTTTTTCCCAGTGCAAGCCATGTGTTTTCTTTGTTCACCTAAACTGAGAAGAACTTGCTTTCAGAAGGGCACGATTGCTTTTAGAAGGGCAGTGTGTAAATCTTTTGCTCAAACAGCACCGAAAGAAGGGGGGGGGGATACATAAAAAATAGCAGCCACAGATTTTTGTCCTTAAGCAGGAAGAAAGATAAGTTTGAAAGCTGGCCTCCCTTGAAAATTGTGAGTGAATAAAGTAGTCTTGAGAGAAACTTTCCTGTTATGGATTACCTATAAAAGAATAAAAGAGATGAACATTGAAGGTTTTTCGTGGTTGTAAACAAATAATTTGTGAGCGCTCTGCACTCGGGACACAAATAGACCCAAGAATTAGAAGTGCCCCTAGCTGACTGGTATATACATATATCATTGGTCTGGTGTAATGAAGATTACCTGATAAAGATCACAATATGACAGCTTTCCTTTCGCATTGGCTGCTGAACAGTCAGAAACTGTTTTCTGCAGCCGGCCAACTATTGATCCAGTTCCCTCCTGTCAGTGATGCAGTTAATGGGAATTCCACAGGCAAATAAAAGCTACATTTTGTCTTCATTTTCATCTGAAATATGAGCTGGTCCTTTGTACTCTAGACAGTCATTTATTACTCATTTTCCTTTATTGATGTTTATGAGCTGAAGCAGAAAATGATTCTCAAATGTAGTTTAATTGAGGCAGCAGTTGACACAGTGACCATGATTACAGCTGCACCATCAACTACATTAAGGTTGGCTTTTCATTGGGCTTGAAGACGGTGTGTGGTGGAAAGTATCCTTAAAATGCAACTCTGCGGTGGCTGAAGAAATATGTCGATTTGTCTTCATAGGTACTGAGGGGGAAAAAGGGCCTGAAGTCCTTAACAAACAGCAACAGAGCAGTAAAGTGTTTCTTATTACTTCACGTTCAAAGGCATTCTTCCCCCTCCTCACCCCAACTCCTAGCATCTTAAAAGTTATTTGTTAAAGCAGTCTTTCTAACGCAGTTCCATAATTATTGCTTCTGAAATGAGTAGGAGGAAGATCTGCCACGCACACAGCAAGAGGGAAGGCCAAGGTACTTAATTCATTTGTAAAACGGTGAGGACAATCAATATGTGGGGAAGTATTTTTATATGCAGTTATTAACTCATAAGCTACAGTATATCTCATCTCATTTCAACAACAGCTGAGGTCTCCATTTCCCCCTGGAGACCCCTGCAGGTCCCATTATGAGAATCATAAATAATATGTGCTAATGAGATATGAATTGATTATGTTGGAAAAGCTGACATTTTCATCCATCATTCTAAATGATGTTTAACAATGGATTACCAGCCAGTAATTCCTCTGATATGAGATTAAATAAAATAGCAGGCTGTTTCAGCAGGCTAGCTCAAGGAGATGGCAATAAATCTGCTCAATTACTGTATTACCAATCCGTTTTTCACTGCTAAGGATATTATTATTTCATTTAGACTTGTTCATGCATCATAGATTATTTTATTTCAGTCAGTCAATGGGAGAAACTGCAGTATTTTATTCACTAAGCTGAAAAGAACCGGGCTTTGATAGAGTACAGTAAAAGCAGCTCGGCAGGCCCCGAGCAGAGAGAGCAAAGGGTACGGAACTCCTGGAGGATGGCAAAGACCTGGCAAACCGCACGTTTGAACGAGCAGCATTTTCTGGGGAACCTAATTTACTTCGCTTATCTTCACCGAGGGATACCGTCTAAGAAACTGATCAATTGAAACAAAATTATTGGATCCTCTAAGATGATTTGTACTTCACCTGAGTCCTGTAGTATGTTGGGAATTAGATCATTGCAACTATCTCTTGGCCTGGTAAATTAGATTGCAAATAACTGTAATACAAATGGTGTTGTTTTCAGCCACCACCCTACTACCTTTGTGTGGAGAAAGAAAGAAAGAAAGAAAGAAAGAAAGAAAGAAAGAAAGAAAGAAAGAAAGAAAGAAAGAAAGAAAGAAAGAAAGAAAGAAAAAGTTGATTGTCAACAACAACAAATAAGGTGTTCCTTGCCAAGCTTATTATAGTATCCCATTTCTTAGCTGTTTTGTACTGGAAATCTGGGGTACAGTCAAGAGAACTTGAAGCAACATTTGCAGCAGAGCTGTGGGAGTAGGTTCACATCCGAGATCATGTAATACTGGCCTATTAATAAGCCCATTTCATGCACGGGCTATTGGGAAAGAACGTCCACCACAAACATTGTGCTTCCCATTAGTAACTGAAAACCCCCTGCACGTAAGGCTGGATATCTAAGACTGGCTGACTAATGGCATGTTCTGAGCTAACGTTGTTATGCATTTTCTGCACAGTCACCATATTGAGATTGTGAGAACAAGCTATGACCAATTCACAATTTCTTGCCTTAGTTCTCCATTCTGTAAATTGCAATGCCACTACTTTTTGTTACCTCTCTTCGGTCTACTTCTTCATTTGTTGAAAAAACAATGATGGTTCTTTGTTTTCTTTGTTGCTGTCTCATCAGCATCTGTGCGGGAAAATTATCCTTGCACTATCACAGGTTTGCTGTAGGTTCCTTGTCATCTTTTTCCAAGCAGTTCAATCACTGGCTTTCCTGGGGTGGGGGCATGGGACAGGACACAGAATGTTCTTCTGGTGCCTGAATGCCTATGTAAAGTAGCCCCTCCCCCTCTCCTTCAGAACCATTAGTGGCTGCAGGAACAACATGGAGGCATTTCCTCCACTTGACTTTTGCCATCCTGAATGGTTCTGAAGTTGACAGGGAGAACCCACTATACACAGTGTTTCAAGAACCAAAAAAACTTAGCACCCCCCCCCCCCCCAGAACACCAGTGAGTTCAATCATGCTGTGCCTTGGACAGATCCTTGCTTTGGGTGAAGATTAACTATTCATGTTTACTCAGAAATAAGCCTAATTGACCTCAATAAGAGTGACTTCCATGTAAGCTAACAATCTTGAGAGGAAGCAGGAACTGTTCTCTCTCTCTAGTGTGCAGGCTAATTGCCTGCATGTCATGTTCTTCCATTTAAGCAAGGAACACCTGTGCTGCCATCACTACAACTAAGAAACAAAGGTACTCTAACAGGCATGGGGATCCCCCCCAGATCCATGTATATGATTGGATACCTATACAATCAGCAAGGCATTTTATCCTGAACTTTTTTATCCTGAAATTTCAGATTCAGATTCAATTCTTTGTATTCTGCTTTGTGAATTTGCAAGAAAGTGCTTCTATTATTTTGTTAGTTTCCCACTTTATTCTAATTGGCCATTACAATTATATTTTGGTATTACAAAAATATGTTTTTGCTAGTTTATACTTAACCAGACTAATCCAAACTTTGTTCATGTTGGTGTAACAAATGAATGTGTTTCCATCAACTTAGTACACCTGTATTTAGTAGGTAGCAGGTGATACATTATTTGTATGGCTCTATCACAGATCAATTATCACAATTAGGTGTGCGTGAAAAGTGCATGAAAAGCATGCATCTCAGTTCAGAATGGAAGCAGGGCTTCCTTTTTGGAGAATTTTCAGCAAACAGTCCAAGCTTTTTCCAAAGCTTAGAATGACTCAGCTAGAGGAGCTTCTTTCCTTTGGCCAGTCCTCTCATATGCCAGTCTCCATCCTCTCCTTTTCCCAAACTTTATCAATTTAACATCTTGTAAGTGAGAGGAGGGAGAACAGAAATGAAGAGAGCAAGTAAAAACCAAAGGCTTTTTAAAAGCTTATTCTCTGAAATAAAAGCTTCTGAGAATGCTCCAGACTTGTATTGATAATGGGAAATCTGGGAAGTATAGTTTTAAAAATTGTTTCTGATCAACAGATCAAGAGGAATAAGTATAAGAAGTGACAACAGAATTTATGTTGGTAATGTCATCTTTAAGTATGCTCAGAACTATTCCTTCAAAAGACTTCTTGGCTTTTGCTGGGCAGGACTCACCAAGACTTAGGGATTTCTGAATTCAAGGAGGTCATTTCCAAACCACCATCAATCATTTCCAAAATGTTTCTCTATCCCTATCATATGTAGAGTTTTCTTAGTGCATAAACATAATGGTCTGCAGCAGGGGTGTCCAAACTTTTTGGCAGGAGGACCACATCTTCTCTCTGACACTGTTTCAGGGGCCAGGGAAAAAGAATTAATTTACATAAAATTTGAATAAATTTACATAAATGAATATATTAGAGATGGAACTTGTTTGAATGAATGAAGGTCTCACAATAGCTCAAGGCGTATAGAAGGCCTTGTGCAAAGTAAGGCAGTCCTTTCCTTCACTGCCAGTGCTGTTTCACAGAAAAGAAACAGCAAGCAGTGGAGAGAGCCCTCGGCATGCAGCTTGTGCAAGAGGTCGAACAGTCAGCCTTCGTACTGAGACATAAAAGGTGGGTGGTTGACCTGGACTAGCTGATTCATAAAGACCTAATATAGACAAGGTGCACTAGTGCTTGATAATGCAACAGACATCATATGTACACTCTAAGGCAGAGTTCTTCAGTTTTGGGGTCAGGACCTCAATGGGGTTGTGAAGGCTTGGTTGTGGGGCCATGGCAGCTTATGGGAATGAAATAGTTTGAAGACCACTGGACTAGAGCACCAGCAGGTACAGGGGGAGGCATCTGGTGTACCCCTTCAAGTTTTGAGATATTGTGTTCCAGTCCTGCTCAGCAATTGTGCTAAAATGGCTTTCGCTGTTGCTAAGCTTCATGGTAACTTATTTTGTTCTCTCTAATGAACAGTGCTGGGAGGGCATTATGAGGGTAGGGAGTGGCCCGTGATGGGGGTGGGGTGGGTGAATAGGGTCCTGGGAGAAGGTGTGTTGATAATGTGGTCCCCAGTCTCATGCTTTGTTTATTTATTTATATGTTGGGGTCATGGCATGAAGAAAGGTTGAAGACAACTGACCTAGAGGTCACATTTTAAGAAGAACTACTTACCCTTTGATAACTGCCCTCTGATTGCCCCCTGATTCTTTGAACTAGTTCTGAGAACCTGATAAATGGCAATACTATTTAATAACCAGTTTTGTGGAAAACACTCAGTGCTTTGTCAAATACTACTTCTGGAAAATGAAATGACTACAAATGGTTCCAAATATAGGGGAAAAACAAGTGTTCCACTTCTAAAAATACAGATTATACTTTTTTCTCACTTATGAGATTGGTACTTGGAATCTAATTTGGACCTAAGTGTCTTTCAGATGAAATGTCATGAGACAAGTTTGAAATGGGCAGAATTACTTCAACTTGCTTTCTTGTATTACCATGATAGATTGTTCCATCTGCTTTTGCAATACTAGTGTAAGACCTTTTTCTTTAAGGAAAAAAAAAAACATTCCAGGAAATAATACAATCAAAATTATTATGAAATCTTTATGGTTAGATGCCAGAAGCTTGACATGTGAGGCGTGTAAAACAAAATCAATGACAGTGCTGTGGGAGTTAAAAAAAAATTCAATAACTCTGTTGTAAATATAAAAGGTAAAATTGTCTGAATAAAATATTTTAGATAAGCACAACTGCTCCAAATACCTTTACTTATTTCAAGAGCACGGTTTCTTAGAACGATAGACGTAACATTCTATTACATACCTTTCAACTACAAAACCATGTGTAAACAATCTGCACTCATTTGTGGAGTATGTACACCAAGGAAGTGGCAAATATTTTACTGCCCAATCCTACTGGGCAGCCCAATTCTGAGCTGCCTGGGGAGCCCCAACTTGGCGGCACCATGAGGGCTGCCGCCGAATCCAGCACCTCCTGTGCTACCGCAGGAGGCACCTCGGGAGTAGGGGACGTTCATCCCCTTCCCCCAGGTAAGGGAGGCAGCCCTGCAATGGGGCTATTCACTATAGCAGCACCCAAAGGGCGCCGCGAAAGTAAAGGCACTCATGTAAGGCACGCAGCCTCCATGAGCGCAGAGGATCCTGCGGAGTGGAGCCCTGCGGTTCCTCCTCCTGCCCGCCACCAGGCACGCCTCTGCCATGCCCCCCCGTGTCATGCCAGCCTCCCAACCCCCTCCCCATGTCACACTGGACTCCTCCTCCCCAGAACGCCCCTGTCCCCACCCCATTTGCCATTCCGCAGCCCGGCAGTGGCAGGCACCACCAAGCTGCGGAACACGGGTGCCCGCTGGGCGGTGGCCAGAGCACTGGCCAGAGCTGAGCCACCTCTGGTGGGAGCCCGGCGGTAAGCCCTGCAAACGTGCACATTTGTGACTGGTCCGCGCCGTGGAGGTGTGGTGCGGACCATAGGATTGGGCCCTGAATCAGGGTCTAATCTCTGCAATAAGACTTTGATACAATGGCATTGCTAGGAGGTGTAGGGAGCGAGGTCTGCACCGGGTGACACGCATCGGGGGACTCCACTATTGGTCAAAATTTTTAAAATCTTGGTACTTTTGAATAATACCATCATGCTGTATATCATTTGATGTGTAATTTCATGCAGAATTCAATGAAACAAACCACATTGAAATATCTCTATTTTATCAAAGGTTATAGCCCAAAAACCAATGGAATGGGTCAATGGTGCATCACCACACCCACCAGCCAGGGCACTGCCCTGTGGTGCCAATCAAATCTCCAGTGGTGCCAATCAAATCTGGCTACATGAAAGAAACACTGAAGGCAAATGGGACCAATTAAGAGTAAGGACAATGCTTCCAGAAATGGTAAGGTTACTCTGATTCTGAATGGATGTACCCTTTTGCCCTCTTTCATTGCCATCCCCAGTAATCATCAAAAAGAGGGGCAGATTTTGCCTAAAGAATGCATGAAGAGTGACTTCATTCCCATTTGGCTCGATCTAGTTAAGAACATGAACGATCAAAACCACTACCCTGAATGGTGCCTGGATAGTAAAAGGAAGCCATGCCAGATAGTGGAGCACCCCTCAACAAGAGCCAGGGCACTACGTTCTTCACTAAGTAGGTTTATGGGCAGTAATGGCACAATACAGTAGTCTAACTGTAAAATTACGAAGACATGAATGACCATTGCCTGGCTCTGATGCTACATCAGAAGTAGAACTAGTGCAATCATATTCCAGTACCAGATGCATTTGTGCTCTGCTATTCAAACACCCAGATGTTTTGCCAACATGATATTGCATGATTGGCATAACCATTTCTGCTTCTTTTAATAGGAGAAAGGCAGGGTAGACATGTTTTAAACCAAACTAAACTCCAAGTCACCATATGTAATGGAAGATCAGAAGATCATCAGTGAATGATGGTGTTGACAGCGATTCCATGTTTTGACAGCTGGTTGACAGCTCTGGGAAGGACAGGGCTGGCTCCACAGCTGTAATCAATCAAGGCCAATGGAGACCTGGATGGACACCTGAGCTTCATTTGACCTTGATGGGACTTTGAATGGACCAAAGAGATGGCTCAGCTGAGCCTAATTTGGACTTAATGGGACATACAAGGATAAAAGGCAGCTTCAGAGGGAACAGGGTTACCTGACCAGACAGAGCTACCTGACCCAGATCTACAGGAGAAGGGGGCTGCTAGGACTCTGCTGGAGGACACAGAAGAGAGGACTACCAGGACTCTGCTGGAGGAGACACTCTACTGGAGAGGAGGGACTCTGAAGACTGGACTGTGCTTTGGAGACTGGATTGGACTTGGACTTGGACTGGAGGCTTTGGACCTTTACCCACTGAGTTAAGTGGAGTTTCAGAGAGGGAAAGTCTCTGGACAAGAGGACTTGCAGGGAGTGTCTGTGTTTGCAGCAATAAATTCTTGTTAATTGCTCAACTGATAAGGAGTTCTGTTCATTTCTTTGCACACCACAGCTGTTGTTCTTGGAAAAGGAGGGTGTTAATTAGCCAAAAAGTGGGCATTAGAAGGGAGTTGGAATATTTGGATGGGGCAAATTGGCGTAGTTGGTAGGATAGGGAAAATCAGACAAGACACCATATAAGCAGCTATGTTCATCCATCACATAGAAACTACTGGGGGGGGGGGGAAGCAGAGGATTGTCTTTGCTTATCTTGTGATGTCAAGATGGTAGCAATAGGGCAGGACACTGTTGCCTTGAAACTTGACACTGTTGCCAACACATGACGTCTGTTTATAACTGTTGGTGTAAACACACATGAGTCATAGTGCTCTTGTGCCAAGCTAGAGTCTTGTTTTTCTTGAAGAGAAGCTAGCTACTAGTGGGAATGTATTGTATGTACATGAAAGGGTCAGCCCAGGACCTCTTGGTGCCAGAGGCAGTGCTGCCTCCCTTACCTGATGAGGTGCCAGTTTCTACTTCTCCCACTTTCCAATGTTCTAGCTTAGCACTGAACACCTCTCTACTATTTCCTCTTCCTTCCTCTTCCTTTTCCAATTCAGGGAGTGTAAGGAAGAGGAGCGGTGGAGGCAAGTAGACAGAGATGGGTCCCCTACCACCAGTCTGCAACCTGATGTGACTGCTTCTGCTGTTCTCTTGGATGGTTTGGCCCTGGCCCATGTGTGTTTAGTGTGCACCTTCAACTACATCTCAGTATCTGTTGCACTCATAGCTCTCCCTCTGGACCTTCATGCAATTCAAGTATTTTCCTTATAAGCAACAGGGAGTTTTCATTTGGCAGTCAAGCTGGTAGAGGAAATGATCTGACTTTCATGTCTCAAAAACGTGATATGGCTTCCAAGTCATGCCATTCTTTATGGTTATACTGAGAACTCTGAAGTAATCGAGGGTGGAAATTAGGGGTGGGGAGAGATTGTTCCGTCTACTTAGTGTTGCAAGTTCTGCTGTGTCCCTTTATTACAAGTTTATAGAATCAAATGCTGCAAAAAGAAGGCTAATAATTTAAGATCAAATCCACCCTAAAAAAAGTAAAAAAAAAAATCAATCTTCCTCTTCACGCAGAGAGCCCAAGGGAATTGAATGCTGGACATCATGGGTATTTTCCTACTACTTTTTGACGTATGTTCTGATGAAAAAGATCAATGGTTTTTCTCTTGGGGATGAAAGATTGCAAGGTCCAAATAGCCAGAAGTTTGTGTGTCTATTATCTAATGGCAAACAGCACAGAAGTCAGCAATGAGCACATTTTCCCTGACAATAAGTGACAAGCAGTCTGCTTGCCCACATATAGCTCTGCTCCTTCAGGTAAAAAGCAAAAAGGTAAAAGCAGAGAGAAAAAAATCAAGTAAAGTAGCAGTTCTAAAGTCTGGTCCTATACCTGTTTACGCAGAAATTCTACTAAACACAGTGGAATTGGTGTAGCCTTTGCCAAAGTCCCATAACTACAGCCCAATCCTATGCATGTGTATTTAGAAGTAAGCCTCATTGTGTTCAATTGAGCTTACTCCCAAGTAAGCATGCATGCTTTCCAGCAAAGTTTCCTATTCCCTATCATGCTACACAATGCAGTGGCACCAACTGACAGCCCAATCCTGAGCTCCCGTGGTACGCAGCTTTGGCGGCACCAAAAACAGCTGCCGCCGCATCCTACACACCATGGGCTACCACAGGCACCACCTCAGAAGAACTTTCATTCCCTTCTCCCAGGTAAGGGAAGTAGCCTTCCATTCTCCCAGGTAAGTGGGAGGGCTACTCAATTCACCGCTGACCAAAAGGTTGGCGGTGAGGTAAAGGTGTTCGTGTAGGGTGCCGAGCCCCACATGAATGGACAGGATCTGGTAGAGTGGAGCCTTCCTCCCTCCCTGCTCCCGCCCACCTCCTGCCTCCCCAGCACGCCTCCTCCCAACCCTCTCTCTGTCCTCTGCCCGCCTCCTCCCTCCCTGGAATGCCTCCTCTTCACCTCCCCCCCATGCCCCCTTTTCCTTACTGTGGCTTGGCGGTCCCATGACCACTGAGCGGCAGAGGCCAGGCGCCGCCCAGCGCTGGGCTAGCACAAGCAATGGCCTGGGGTTAGGCCTCGCAAACGTGCCTTAAGGCATGTTTGTGACAGTGCACGCCGGTGGTAAGCTGGCACGTCGAGCTCAGGATTGGGCTCTGAGCGCCCACTGCATCTTATGGGTGTGTGATCAGATGGTCCAGGAGAGATACTAAAAATATTTTTTTACTAACTCCCTGTAAGCTGCCTGACTGCCAATGGGTTGTCTTGGACTTATACCAGCTATTTAGCTGGCATAAATTTGTGGAGATTCAGGGAGCATGTTGGGTGGGAAAAGGGAGTCAGGACCGCATCATGCATGACTACTGCCAAGATTCAGCCCTTTCCACCCTCAAATTGCCCCCTGCGTGTTCCACTCCTCACCCTGCTCTTCCCCTGAACCATCCTCACTAACACATTATTTGCTCCATTACAGCCAGGGTGAGCCATTGGCATGCACTCAGGGCCTACAACCATTTGCACTTAGGGTCCTGCAGCACACGACAGAGGTGCATCTCTTGTGGCACCGCAGTGGGACTTACAGCAGTGAATCGTGAGATTTGCTGCTGTAAGTCCTCAATAGGATTGGGGCTTTCCACAGAATTTGTAGCATCAGAGAGCAGATCAACAGCTGGTTGGACTTTGCAATTCAATTACGTCAGCTCTTGTTGCTGTTTTATGAAGTCAACTCAAAGACCAGTGGCGTCACCAACAGTTGAGTGAGAGAAGCTATTGGGAAGTAAATATGGAACAGGTAGTAGAAGACTACCCATAGTTCCTAGTGTGACATCCTAAGGATCTAGATCTAAAGGGTATTCTGGAGAGTTTCACATGCAAGACAGGGTTGTGGAACACTTTGATCAAATTTTTTAATGGAAACTGACAATCTGTTCCTTAAACTTAGAGAACTTTGGGGAACAGCCCCTGATACAGCTCAAGGTGCTGCAGGATTGCAAACCAAAATCCGAAGCCCTGTTGGGGTCTCTGAATTTGGAAGTATTCAATATCCAAATAATGTTTTGTGCTGCAAGTCATATTACAATAAAATTCCAAGTCAGCAGTTCAGGGGAAAAAGAAAATATTATAATTATATTATAATATATTATAACGGCTAATTATAATGGCTAATATTATAATGCTGTTGTACAAATTGATGGTAAGGCCACACCTGGAGTATTGTGTCCAGTTCTGGTCGCCGCATCTCAAAAAAGACATAGTGGAAATGGAAAAGGTGCAAAAGAGAGCGACTAAAATGATTACGGGGCTGGGGCACCTTCCTTATGAGGAAAGGCTACGGCGTTTGGGCCTCGTCAGCCTAGAAAAGAGACACCTGAGGGGGGACATGATTGAGACATACAAAATTTTGCAGGGGATGGACAGAGTGGATAGGGAGATGCTCTTTACAATAACACATAACACCAGAACCAGGGGACATCCACTAAAATTGAGTGTTGGGAGAGTTAGAATAGACAAAAGAAAATATTTCTTTACTCAGTGTGTGGTCGGTCTGTGGAACTCCTTGCCACAGGATGTGGTGCTGGCGTCTAGCCTGGATGCCTTTAAAAGGGGATTGGACAAGTTTCTGGAGGAAAAATCCATTACTGGGTACAAGCCATGATGTGTATGTGCAACCTCCTGATTTTAGAAATGGGTAATGTCAGAATGCCAGATGCAAGGGAGGGCACCAGGAAGCAAGTCTCTTGTTATCTGGTGTGCTCCCTGGGGCATTTGGTGGGCCGCTGTGAGATACAGGAAGCTGGACTAGATGGGCCTATGGCCTGATCCAGTGGGGCTGTTCTTATGTTCTTATGTTCTTTAAAAAAAACAAAAAAACCTTTAACATGGTGGTTCTCAAACTGTGGGTTGGGATCCACCAGTGGGTCACTTTTATGGCCCAATTTTTGGTGGATCACAAAACTGACAAGCAGATAGCTGTCAAGGAAAATGTACTGAGTACTGTGGAAACCAAAACAAAGCAGCACATGTGCATTTACTCATAAATAGGTGAATGTGCTGCAGTCTACTTCAAAAGGCAGCCCAAGGGGACCACAGCACCACCAGAATGGTCCTAATTGATGATTACAGACCCTAACAAACTCTGGAGAAGGAAGTCCCTCCTCCAAGCTGACTAGGAAAAATGTAATGGGCCCTATGGAAAGTGAAACTCAGTCACACGTGTGCTATGAGTTAGCAACCATACCTTGTCCAGAATGGTCTCAGTCCAATGGTCTCAGTCCAATAAACATGGAGTTCAACAAATGCTCCAGAAGGTGACCCCCCCCCCCATAGTAAAAAAGATAAAAACAGAGGCTTGAGCAGCTGGTAAAGTGAAATTTTTTAGTCTTGTAATACTGGGTGGGCAGAGTGACCAGATACAATGGAGGACAGAATGCCTATATCTTTAACCACTGTATAGAAGGGGGAATTTTAGCAGTTGCAGCTCAGTATGGAAGGGTTTAAATAGCTACGCCTGCCAAATGTGATGTTTGTAAGCTGCCTGCCATGTGGAGTGGTCTAATTACTTTTAATACCTTCCCACACGGAGGCCATAAACATTTGAATTATCTCTCAATGCCTTTATGCCGGCAAGTTCACCTGCAACAGTAATGTACATTGGTTTCTGTAGTGTCCTCCTTCACCCAGCCTACAGTATTAAAATAGATTCAGAAAGATATAGTACTTCAGCATTCTTCAGGCAACATACCTGGTTTAGGGCACTGTGTCACCAGGAACAGCAGTGCTCTACACGGAGGAGAGGGTCAGGACATTAAATGCAAAACCCCCTTTGTTAGAAAAAAAAACTGCTTTGGGAAAGAAACAGCTTGGAGTGGAGAAGCATTGAAGGGGAAAGGGATGCTTTTCTGATGTAACCCCCTCCACAAAGTGTAACAAACCTCCCTATATGTACAGAGATTGAGGCGGGTGTTTGCACGGCAAGGTTGGAATAAAAGCAGTAGTGTTGGGAAAACCTAGTGCCGAGTCACCACCGCCCACAACTCGACTCCTAAACGAATCCTAATGGGGACACTTTCTGAATCTCCAGGTCATCCTTTGGTGACTCTAATGGACTCGAGTCGAGTCACCCCCCCCCCTTTAAAAAGCCTGTGGTGGAAAAAAATGGGGCTGCTGCCAGGCACTGTGTGTGTGTTGGAGTTCTCTTTGAACACTCCACTGCTGTCCCCGCCCACCTGTAAACAGGGTGGGAGGGACAGAAGCAGCAAGAGGAAAGAGGGTCACAAGCAGCACCTACCAGGATGACCCCAATCCTTTGCAGCCCTAATCAGAAGCAGTCCCACTGTAGCAAGATATTCAATGAGCCTGCCAGAGCCATGCCATGAATGTCTCTGGGATGGCTAGGAACCGCCTCCTCCCCCCCTGCTGTCTCCCCTCATTCGTCCAGAGAAAAAACCTCCCTCCCCCTCCCTGGGTTTCTGTAGCCAATCATAAGGCAAGAAACCCTTGGCTCCTCCTCCTGCCCTTCCTCAGTCAAAGACAATATCAGAACGCCCCCTTCCTCCAATGAACGTTGCTTTTTTCACAGATGGACAAGACAGTCTGGTCCCACCTCCCTGGACTTCTGCAACCAATTGTAAGGCAAGAAACCTCTTGGGCTCCTCCTTCTGCTCTCCGTCAGTCAATAAAAATATCCGAATACTTGTAGTTTGTCCAATGATCATTGGTTCCTTCCTATCAGAGATGGGGAGAAAGAACTCACTCCCACCTTCCCCCTCCGGATTCATTAACCCTTTCCTGCCTCCTGGCTGGAACTCCCTGCTGCTTGCCTGTTGGAATGCTGGCCCCACGAGGATTTCCACGTGGCAAAAACAGTGAGCAGGCGCCCTCATACACAACCAGACTCAAGTCAGCATGTGTGGGGATGAGTGCTGAGTCAAGTGGGCTCTGACTCGAGTCTTTTTCAGAGTCTTCCACATGCGCAACTCACGAGTCGCCGAGTCACCAACAAACACTCATTTTCACAGTAAGTCCGAGTCACTAACTTGACTTCCCAGCACTGGAAAGCAGGATACTGGATTAGTGAATTTTCCTGCTATGACCTTATGTTCATTCAGTTGGGTTGGTTGCTTTAACATGCAGCCATTGCCGCCACCACTGGAATACTTAGTCTGAAATGGTGACTCCATCTCATCCTCATAGCTTCTTTTGCCAGTTGGAGTGCTGCAAGAAGAGGCAGGAGCATGGGGGCCCCACTGTCTTCATGACTGTCATCGATTACTAATGTTTTGCTGATGTCCACTGCAGAAGAGGTGCGACTGAGGTGGAGGAGAATACCAAACGAGAGTGAGGCCTAATTAATGTTCTAGCCATTTGTTTTGAGTCAGAAAAAGAGACCTCTAATCACAGGGAGGTGTGATGCAAATGTGCAAAATAAATGCAGGCAGGCCTCAGTATCCCATGATCCGGTATGATCAGTTTCAATTACACAGGCCTACAAAATTGAGGGTCAGAAAAGTTTTTCCCAAACTTTATGGTGGTTTGATATGAATTTAGGGTGCCGATCCAAAAAATGGCATCCGTTTTGCCCTATCACGTCTAGTTTTGGAGATATAGTATAGCCTCATTAGTGAATGGTTCAAGCAGCTTCCTTATGAGGAAGCCATGGTGTAGGCTTCCTCATGAGGAAGCTGCTTGAACCATTCACTAAAGAGGCTTTGCCGTGTCTCCAAAACTAGGCGTGATAGGGCAAAACGGATGCCATTTTTTGAATCAGCACCCCAAATATACCCAGGAATTGGTATAATGTTTAAGGAAGCAAAATGTGTGTTGGCCTGTGGTATCTGCAGATCCACCCCTACCCTGTGCACACATTAACATCATTTAAAGACTTACCTTTGTGAAAATTCTCTTACTTTAAAGAGTCACTATAAGTTTACAGGCTTATAGCAACGATTCGGCTGCCTCCAACTGCCCGAATGCTTCAAAAGACACAACCGAGGTTAAAAAGAAAAGGAATTAACTTCCACTTCCTGTTAATCTCAATTGCGTCTTTTGAAGCATTCAAACTGCCAGGAGGCAGCCGAATTTTCGCAGTAGTCTTATAGCAACCCTTTAAAGCAAGATACGAATTTTCACGAAGGTAAACCTTTAAATCATGATAATGAGTGCATGTGGGGGGGGGGCAGGGGACACAGAGATGGGGGTTCCCTGTATCCGCGGTTTCTGTACCTGAGAGAGGTCCATAGAATGGATCCCCGTGGATATGGGGGTATGCCTGTAATAATTAATTCCATATTTGAATTATTGATCATTGACTCCATCTCTATATACTTTGACATATTGTTCACTTTCAGAGGTATAGTAAGTCAGGTCTGTAGTTGTGACTAAACTTCCCACCTAGAGAAGGTGACCACTGCACTAACACACATCGTTTATGTAATTATTGCCAATACCATTAAAGCTAGGAATTGGATTGCAACTCTATGACTACAGAGTCATATATAAACTTTATATATATAAAGTATGTCTTTTTAGGTGGATTTTCTTCTGTAAGCAAGGAATAATGGACTCAGGCATGAGGCAAGTGTGTTACATTGCCTTTATTGAATTTATTTTGAGTGTACACCATGTTCACTTTATCTCTCTGTGGCAATAAAAAATCCCATTAAAAATAAACAACCATCCCACCAAATACAATTACCTGAGACATAGATACTGGGCCCCATGCACACGTTTATTGAATAAGCTGGCAGACAAGAGCCAGGAGGGAACACCGTTTGGCGATTCAGACTTCCATCCTGCTAAATCTGGAAAACACTGGAGCCCATAAGCAGTGAAATTCTCATTATCATTTCCGGTAAGATAATGTGCTGTTTTGAGACTCATGAATAGACCTTATACTGGCTCTCTCTCTCTCTCTCTCTCTCTCTCTCTCTCTCTCTCTCTCTCTCTCTCTCACCCAGTTAGAATGTAGAGTTGAACTGCATGCACATCCATGAGTCCTGGTGATAAAATCAAAGTAATTATTATATTGCATGTTTTCTTTGCTTTCCCACTCATACATGCACTATGAGGAGGTAAATCAACTTCATACACTGTGATATGTCACAAATCTCATTCACAGGGTGCAGAGTATGGGGTCATTGCTGTTTCTCCATGGCTGATCACATGATTCACAGATAATGCCTGAAAAATATTACGAAGGTTTACTAGGATCTTCTGGAAACAACCCATGTCAGTGCCCTCAGTGAGAAAATTCTGAGAACCTCATATGATTCATTCATTCAGTTGCTGGCCTCAAGGTGTGGAATCCAGACACAGGGAGAGGCACAAGTGTCACCAGGTAGAGCTGAAAAGGACACCTGCCCAAATCACTTACACTCACAACTTGTAGCATACAGATTGTTTCATTTATCCTGTTAGGCCTCACTGCCAGCGGAACATGATTCTACTGGTGGTGACTGCCACAAAATGGCCGTATAGTGAGCTCTGGCAGCATGCTGAGTAGTGTGCTGCCAGAGCACTGGTGGGAAGACCAGAGCCTTCCCACCTGCATCAACAGACCCAAAATAGCCAAGGCAGGTAAGATAGCGGGGGGGGGGGGAGGTAGAGATGGGTCAGGACAGGGTGGAATGAGAGTGTTTTTTGGCATGGCTTCCCCAGTGGGAGTGGCGGGGAAAGGATAGGATTAGCTGTTAGTAAATCTTCAGTTATGTTTCATTTAATGGCTGGTTATTTTGAATCTTCAGTAATAATGTGTGTGTTAGTTTTACACACTGTGCTAGTTACTCCAGATAATGCCAAGTTATGAACTCAGCTCTGTCTGTCTGTCCTTTTCCAGCAAATATCTTACATGGATGGTATTCTCTAATTTAGGAAAGGAAAAAACCAACAGGTTTAGTATTGGTATACTTGGTATATTGGTATATTTAGTATACTAAATTTAGTATTTAGTATAGCTAATTTAATTTTAATTTAATTAACAGTATTTATATACCGCTTTTCAACTGAACGTTCACAAAGCGGTTTACAGAGAAAAATCAAATAACTAAATGGCTCCCTGTCCCAAAAGGGCTCACAATCTAAAAAGATGCCAAGGAATACCAGCAGACAGCCACTAGAACAGACAGTGCTGGGGTGAGGTGGGCCAGTTACTCTCCCCCTGCTAAAAAAAAATGGTGGTTTATTGGCAGGCAGCAGGTCTTTCTGCTGAGCAAGGAATGTCTGGTCCCAATTTGAGCATAGAGGTAGTTAGCTCTGTTTAGAGCAGATTTCCTCTCTGGATCTAGGCAGAGATAAAACCTCCTATGGGCTATATCGTGGCTTTTATTTCCCTGGTACAGAGGTGGAGGTGAACCTCAACAAAGGTCAAACTCAAGGTCAAGCTGAAGGTCACTGGTCAAGCTGTGACTCAGCCAGTTCCCTTTCTAGCAGCACTTAATCTTGCTAGTTGGTGGATAAATAGAGTTCTTCCGTTTCTCACCTTAACCACCCTCTTCCCTTCACAATCAACAGACAAGCACAAGCAATTTACTGCTGTGATCACTTCACAGATATGTTCCAAAAGGCTCAACGTAAGTATGGTGTTGAATGCTGGGGAAAAAAAAAACTAATAAAATTTGGCTACTGAAACCTTCAGTGCCTTTGTAAGAAAAGGAGTTGTATCGAATCAGCAGTTACCTATTAAAAGATAATTCATTTAAGAAGCATAAGGGGTGCCTACTGGTTTTATTGCCTGTTTTTTAAAATGTAAACAAAAATGTTTCCTTCCTACCTTAAACAATAGGTTTCTGAAGGTATTTAATTTGGTTTGGCATTTGATGGAATAAGGAAAGGGGGTGGGGTTTGTAGCAACTAATAATTCCCTATTAGCCAGCATTGTGCTCAAGCAGTACCTTCAGCAAAACAGGACACAATTTTCTTTTTTTCTCCACTCAGATTGATGGAAAATCACCTGCTGCCTTCAATAAACACAGGTTTTGATCCTAAACACAAATGGAAATTTCTTCATTTTCCCTCAACGAACTATAAAAATACAAATCATACAACAACTGCCATAAAAATCATCCGCTGTGTCGGTTATGTAAGTATATAATCAAAGTCGAGAGTTTTGGGCAATAAAACCTTCAAGCTGTTTTGCTTAAATGAAATGGGAGGAGGAACAAAGTCGCAATGTAACTCACATTGAAAATAATAATATGATCCCAAATAAGTCAGCTTCCCATTGCCTTTCTTAACTCTATGAAATTAAAAGCAGTGTGGCAAAGAATGCCTGTTGCATTTAAACAAGTCTCTTAACCACACCAGTCATGATGATGGTATTGTTCAGCATTAAACGCTAGTATTGCTGCAGAGTGTTCTTTAGGTGAATTAATAATGGTAATACTGCCCAGCAGTGCCCTATCATTAAGCTTCCATTGACTTCTCGGACCTTTAGAAGATGGCTGCTCTAAAACCATATTATGGTGAAACTGAAAAGGCTTTCACTGTTCGTACTTTTGTTCCAGGCCGCCATGCTGCCTTTCTCATCTGTTTTATTACCGGTCCTCACTCTTTAGCAGAACAAACCAAAGCAACGACATGGAAATTTGCAGCTTCAGAACAGATGCAGGCACCTCTTGCGTCTGAGAGTGTCCCAGATGGAAGCATGTTGGGTAGCGTGCAGCCGGAGGTTGAGATAGCTGCACTTGGGAAGCTTCAGTGGGTGGGTCTTGATTCAGGGTGTGTCTGCTGTGACTGTTTGAATTTGTCCAAATGTGAAATGGGGTAGTAGACTTGGTGCCCAATCCTATTCAATATTCCAGTGCCAGTGCAGCTGTGCCAATGGGGTGCGCACTGCATCCCGTGGTAGGGAGGCAGTCACAGAGACCTGCTCAAGGTATGGGAACATTTGGTCCCTTACCTTGGGTTTGCATTGTGGCTGCACCAGTACTGGAAAGTTGGATAGGATTGGGCCCTTGGGAGGTTTTATATTGTGTACCACTCGGATCAAATCACATGTAGAATTTCCCCTGCCTAGATTAAGTAGCACCCACGGTAACAGTGATGTGATATGAATGTTCTATTTATGGCTTAGAGAGGACATGTAAACAGCACAGAAACTGAATTTACCATTACACATGTACGTACACACTGTATCAGGCCCAGGATTACCCAGCTCACAACTAGACAAAATGGGGAAATTTGTAACAAGAGAGGCCAAACTGCAGGGAATGGCTGTTTGAGAATCATTGACTGGCTAGGGGAGTGAACAACCTCAAAGTTCCTCTAATTAGGCTAACAATAACCATGAGACATAATTTTCTCATATATATATATATATATATATATATATATATATATATATATATATATATAGAGAGAGAGAGAGAGAGAGAGAGAGAGAGAGAGAGAGAGAGAGGCACTTTGAAGTTTTTCACTCCCCTAGCCAGTCAATGGTCTCTAAGCCTGCCTTTTTATTCCCTTGTGAGAGCGGAAATCTGTACTGGAGGGAAAGACTACCAAAACAGATGGTGTGGATGCCTTCAGCCAGAAAGAAAATGCCAATGTTCTGCACAGAGACCACCTGCTCCACACACACCATCACAGAGGCAGCTGCAATGGTGGACCATGAGGTATGCTGACAAACCTTAGGATCCACTAGCCTACCCCACGGATAGGATTAGGCTATTAGTCATATCCCCCCTTAATCATGTTTTTCCAGCTAGCTTCTCTGGAGGTGAGGGCAGTTACCAAGGCAAGGGGCTTTCAAGTTGGAAAAACCTCACCAAGATGGACAGAGTGGAAATCTGTACTGGAGGGACAGACTACCAAAACAGATGGTGTGGAAGCTTATAAAGCCCCAAATATTATTGCCTCTTCTGCTAAGGAGGATGCTCCAGTCCTCTGATAATTTTGGCTACCTTCTTTGCACCATTTCCAGTTTCACAATATGCTTCTGGAGTGTTCCAAATGTGGCCACATCATAGATTTGTACAGGGGCAAAATAATATCAGTGTTGTCACAGCCCATTCATGAGCTGCCTGGTACGCGGGGCTGTCGCAGTGCCGAAAATGGCTGCCACAGCATCCTAAGCATACCATTGCTGCTGCCATTGGCTCCTTGGGGGAAGGGGACTTCCATCCCCTTCCCCCGGGTAAGGGAAGCAACCCAGCAATGGGGCTACTCAATTCTGTGGTGGCTCTTTAGCCGGCGCAGAATTAAGGAGTCCCAAGTCGGGCCATACAGTCCAACATGGAGCTATGGATATGGTGGAGCTGAGCTCTGCTGGTCCTGCCCCCCTCCTGCCCCACTCCCTCCCCCACCATGCCTCCTCCCCCTCCCCCTGCCCCAGAAGCCTCATCCCCACTGTCCCACACTTACCTCTTCACTGCTTGGCTGTCTCGGCGAGCTGCCAGGTGGCAGACCCCAGGCCCAGCACTGGAGCTGGCCCAGTGCAGGCTTGTGCTGGGTTAACTTTGGCACTGGACCAGTGGTGCGCCAGTGGTGAGCTAGCATGTGAGGCTCAGAATTGGTCCCAATTCTGAGCTGCCCAGGGTGCGCGGCTGCAGTGGCGCCAAGAACAGCTCCCGCTGCATCCTGTGCGCCTCAGCCTGCCGTGGGCAGTGCCTCGGGAGAAGGGGACTTTTGTCCCCTTCTCCTAGATAAGGGAAGCAGCCCCGCAATGGGGCTACTCACTTTACTGCTGACCAAAAGGTCAGCGGTAAGGTAAAGGCATTTGTGTAGGGCTCCAAGCCCCACATGAACGCCTTGGACCTGGGGGAGTAGAGCTCCACGGGACCTGTCTCCCTCCCCCCCGGCACACCTCCCGCCTCCCTTTCACTGTCTCCCCCCTCCCCCCTCCCCATCACACCCCTTCCATGCCCTCTCTCCGCCATCCGCCTGCCTCCTCAAACGCCTCCTCCCCGCCCCCCTCCCCACCACCGCATACCGTGCCGCAGCTTGGCGGTCTGTGAGACTGCCAAACAGCAGAGGACAGGTGCTGGCCCAGCACTAGCCCAGCACTAGACCACCGGCCAGTGCTGGGCAAGCACAGGTGCTGGCCCGGCGGTGAGCCTCGCAGATGTGACTTATGGCACATTTGCAACAGTGCAAGCCGGAGCGCCGAGCTCAGGATAACAGAGCTTACCTAATGACCCCTAGCAGGGAATTTGCCTTCACTGCTGCCACACACAACGTCAGTGTTTTCATGGAGCTATTCACCATGACTCAAAAATCACATTTTTGGTTCATCGCCGAAAGCTCAGACCCTATCAATCGATATTGATGATTGTGATCTTTCTGCCTCAATGAGTATCACTTAACAATTATTACATTGAACTGTATTTGCCATTTGGTTGCCTGTGCTCTCAATCTGGAGAGCTCCTTTTGAAGACTGTGGTTTTTATCACCCTGAATAGTTTGGTGCTATTTGCATATTTGGCCACCTTGCAGTTTACACCGAATTCCAAATCATTTATGAAAAAGTACTCTTCTCAGTAGTGTTGCCAATGACCTCATGTTCCACAGACTCCTAACACCTTTTTGGTTCCTTAGCTTCTATTCCTGAGAGTCAGACAGGATTTCACCCTGGAAGGGGTGAGGCACAGCTCCCTCTAACTAAGATCATGCTACTGAAGGATGATTGATCAGAACAGAAAGCTATAGTACTGTAGTGTGCAAGCACTGCACTGTAACACCCACCTCCAAATTTGGGGTCTCCACTTTGGCATAATCTCACTTGTAAGAACAAGTCTTCTTGAATAATAAATTAGCCGCCCAATCCAATTTGCACAGTACACCATCGCAACAGCTCCTCCACCAGGCTGCATACAGCTGCGGCCAGTGCAAGGCCCAGAAGGCTGTGTGCTGTTGACAGACTGGCTGTCAGACCTGCAGACCGAGTGCCCTGCAGACCGGCTGCCACTGTGATTTTGCAGGCAGTGGATTGGGGACGGGCAGAGTGAATCTCACCAGCAGAGGTGTCTATGCAATCTGGAGCCCACATTTTGGCCCAGAGATTCCCCATTGGCCTAACAGATTTTACAACAGCAAAAGAGCTGTCATATATTTGAGTTGACCCATAGGGTACCATGGAGAAGTGAAGGAGGTAAGTAAAAGTTTTTGTTACCTCTCCTGACTAGCCTGGTCCCCAGCTGGTCTGTGAAATGCAGTAGAGGCTGCATCAGTAGTCCTGCACCCTGCATGCTGGTGGAGGATTGGATTGGGCCATAAAACCTATATATTATGCATGGTGTGGTGTATTGGAATCGCGGAAGATCTGGCAAGGAGGTAGGATGTGATGTTAGCAGTGAACCCTTAAAGGGTTAAGGCCTGGGTATTCAGCATGGAGTGTGCTGCACAGCTGCAGCCACTTGAAGGCAATAGGGCCCTCAGGCATAAAAACACCTGATGAAGGGAGCGTTTGGTGTGGGTAGTAGGAAAGCTTGGGAAATGGATTGAGGGACTAATGGCTTACTGGAACTGCTGATGGGTGAATGGACTTTGGAGACTGCTGGAACAGAGACTGCCTTCTCAAGACTGCCTTGCCCAAGACCTGCTAAGGACCAAGGTGCTGCTGTAGTGCTAGAAGGAGCTACTGGCAGGAGAGGGGAGGGACCTTTGCAAGAACAGGTGAGCTACCCTGGTGGTGGGGTCCAGCAGTGCTGCAGGGCAGAAATAGGGCCATTGTTGGGGAAAGAAGGGGAGCTAATTAGCTGAAAGTGGGCATAATTCTCTAAGCAAAGCTTGGACTGGGGATCTGGCAAACCATGGGGAGAAGGTGGATAGAAAGAAGTTTGTTTTTTTTCTGCTAGAACCTTGGGTAATCTAATGAAATTCATTGATTGGCAATTTTAGGTGGACAAAAGGAGTTACTTCTTTACATAGCACATGATTGGGTTCATATAGGGTTCATTGCCACAAGATGTAGTGATGGCCCCTGCCTTGGATGACTTTAAGAGGGGACTGGACAAATTCATGTAGGACTGATCTATTGGTGGGTAGTAGAAATGATGGCTATACACTAGTAGCAGCTGAATGTCCATTGTAGGGAGCAGCAGTGAGAGAGAAGTAGGGCTTTCCCTCCTGCTTGTGGCTTCTCAAAGGCAGCTGGTGGTCCACTGTGGGAAACAGGATGATGAACTAGATGGGACTTTGGCACATTTTCCTTATGTTCTCATGTTGTCCAACAGTGCAAGTATCACTTAATGGTGCACATACATTGTAAACCAGCCTGCAGTTACTTTAGGTCTCAGTTATCACCAGGATAGCTGCTGTGTCTACTGCCAGGTGGGTCAAGTTAATAAGAAGTAGAATGGCTATTGAAGGGAGGAGCAAGTTGATTGCTGGTATTTTATGCCTTAATTTTGTTTGGCTTGATGACTTCAGGTGGGTGCAAATATGGTGGATTAATTAGGCTTTTGTTAGGAGACAAATCCTTGTTCAGTCATGACACTTGCAGAGTTAAGTTGAACCAATCATTTGCAGCTTAACCTGTTTCACAGGGTTGCTATGAGGGAGAATGTGTGGGGAGAGAAAAGGAACATGTCACTACCCTAATCTTTTTACAGGGAGGTTAGAATACAAATGTAATTAACAGACTAATCTATAGTTTCTTTGAGTGTCACAAATGTGCCATAAGACTCGAGTGCTGACCATGCCAGATCCCATCCCTGCACCAGCTGGAGCAGGTCGGTTTGTGCAGGGGGTGGGAGTGGGTGACAGGAGGGCATTACAGGACTGGGGAGGGGCATTTTGGGGCAGGGGAGGGCAGAATGGTGGGGCAGGCCTTGGAACTCTACACAGGACAGGCTTTTTGATTATGTACTAGCTAAATAGCTGCACAGATCTGAGTAGCCCCATAGAGCAGGCTGGGGTATGAGACAGGGTAAGGAGGAAATACCCCCTGAGGTGACCTCTAATTTTTTCCTAACCAGCTTTGGATACAGTGCAGGCCATTGTGGCTTGGCTGTACCTGTGCAGGTCAGGATTGCTCCCTAAGAACTAGAAATAACATGAACTGAATCCTATGTTTAAGTGTAACATGGCAGAATCAAGCAATTGCATTCAGTTGTTTGTGCATTATAATGATATAGGCATGCATTAAATAGGATATGAAGTATAATACAATGCAAAAAAAGTGTTGGGCATGTAGGCAGTTATTCAGATGCGTCTCAGAAATAAATTATTGCTTTAACTTAATGGGAAACCCCATTTTCTCTTTGTTTGGAAATAGCCTAATATTCTTGCATTTCCTTCAATGTCTTTTCCCAAGGGTTTTATTGCGAGCATAGGAACGATTATTATTAAAAGAGACACTTATAATTAACACTTTATGATGGTTTGCTTTAAGAAAATAATATTCATTGTAGCTAAGCAGCTGTGAAAACAAATAAAATGGCAGCGCTAATTAATTTATTACATTAAATCAATTAATGAGAAATCAAATAGCTGAAAGAAAATAATATGTTGGTTGTTAATAACCCGCTCCTCAACAAACCAGGAGACATTTGCAGCTTTCAAAACTGTATTTGTCTCGACCGCCATAGAAAGAATTAAAAAAATAATCACTTTATTGACGCACATTTTCTCCATTCATTATAATAAAGAGCAATCTTGCTAAAGAATCCTTCAGGTTAACCTTTTGACCCTTAATCAGTGCACACAAATCTTTACGGCTGGTAAACACATTAGCAAAGCTAAAATAAATATGTTTGTTTTTCTACCGCCCTGTAAATATACAGGGTTCTGCGCCCTCCTGGGTAGAGTTTATCCTTTACTTGTTGTTCATCCTGCTTCACCAATGAATGTTTCCTGTTATCTCATTGGCGAAAGATCTGTCAGTGGCAAGGCTCCATTTTTGTTTCTGCATATTGCGTGTGCTAAAAATGCAACATTTGATATTCAGAAACATGTGCAATGTGGGAACAGGCTTCAGGGAGCTTCTCTGCTGGTTATGGCTTTCTACAGCATGTCCCTGAATGGGAAAGCACACTTTCTGGATTAATGCATGAGGAAGTGCTAATCCTGGAGAATGACAGGGTTAGTAACAGTATACTAATTGCACTTCTGGTGTTGCCAACTCTTTGGTATGTTTCTAATGCCCATTTTGAGTCAGTTTCCTGTATTTAAGGCAGGGGTCTAAAGCTTGAACCTGCATACACAGATAGAAATGATGCCATAACAGAAGCAAAAATGCTGTGGAACTGATCGTTCAATTAAGCCCCAACTGGGAAGCAGGAGGCTACTCAGGAAAGAGGCATGAAGTTGCATGTGGAAGGGCATGTTGTGCATGACTGCTGGCAATCTTTTACTTGATCTATCTAAACTTGTTAATCTCCATGGATGTTGATTGGAAGAGTAAGAATCAGCACAGTGATTGGGACAAGGCAGGTAGCCCAATCCTATTTGGCCCACGCTGTATCCAAAGCTTGGATGGAGCAGGTTGGAGGTCTCTTTGGGATCATTTGTTCCCTTACCCTGTGTCAAGTTCCAGTCTGCACAGTGGGGCTAATTTGGAAATTGCTGGCACAAATCCAAGAAGCCCAGTGTCGAGGGGAGGCTTGGGAGAATAGAATATGGCAGAGGCCTCCTCTGCTGATCCACCACCCTCTCTGCCCTCCCTCAACCCAGTTGCACCTCCTCCCCACCCTACCCCTGCCCCACTTAGAGCAACTCCTCCTTGCTCCATTGGACATGGATCTGGCACCAGTGGGACAGTGCAGGCCTTCCCACCAGTAATCCTTACTCCCAGGGTGACACAAATATACTTTACAGCATGCTTGAGACACCCTATGTCAGTGCAACAGCCAGTTATTAGCTGGTGCACCAGTACAGCCAGTGATTAGGATTGGGTCCCGTGTTAGTTTGCGGGTGGCTGATGTGTGGACTGTACTCAACATCTTCTACAATCTTCTTCTCATGTTCCAGATCAAGGGTGCCCAAACCCTGCCCCTGGGGCCATTTGCGGCCCTCAAGGCCTCTCAATGTGGCCCTCAGGGAGCCCCAGTCTCCAATGAGCCTCTGGCCCTCTGGAGATTTGTTGGAGCCCACACTGGCCCGACGCAACTGCTCTCAGCTTGAAGGAGACTGTTTGACCTCTTGAGTGAGCTGTGGGATGAGGGCTCCCTCCACTGCTTGTTGTTTCACTTCTGTGATGCAGTAGTAGCAGCAGCAAAGGAAAGGCCAGCCTTGCTTTGTGCAAGCCCTTTTATAGGCCTTGAGCTATTGCAAGACCTTCATTCATTCATATAAGTTCATCTTTAATATATTCATTTATGTAAATTTATTCAAATTTTAAATGTAAATTTCCTTCCCTGGCCCCTGACACAGTGTCAGAAAGAGAATGTGTCCCTCCTGTCAAAAACTTTGGAGACCCCTGTTCCAGATCCTTGAACAGGGCACCTGATGGTGAAGTAAGGAGACACTCTGTACGAGTGGGTGAAAAGGACTTCATCTCAAGGTAGGCACCCTGAGGGCAAGCACTCCGCAGACCACTTGGAGGAACGGAATTTGACACTTAACCTTTATTCTGTGACCGGAATCTACAGCTCCAGCCATTATGCCTCCATTGACTAAAGGCTTCTTACATTCCTATAAGCTCCCAGTGGAGAAAATTGAGGGTGTGGTTGGAGGCCACCTGCAACATTGGGGTGGTAGTAATGTCCCTCAAATTTTTGCCTCGCCAGGGCTAAAGTCTAAAGACAGATGATAAGCAACCTTGCTGCTACTAAGAAACTCTGCACCTGGTCAGTACATGTACATTCCTTTCAGAAATGATGCATTTAAATGCAGTAAGTCAACTTTAAAAAGCCATTGGAAGTTTGGATTGGGTAGGGCTGCTTCAGCGTTACAGAACTGAAACCCTTGTGAAAAGAACTTTCAGTGCACCTGGGAGTTTACACTGGAAACAGGTCCAGCTCCTGATTCAGCCTTAGCTACCCACATTCCTGCTTTTGCTGCTTGTCTCTTACCAGGTCAGTCTTGTCTAAAGTATGTGCTGTACAGCACCTCATGAACTCAAAACACCATCAAAACAAGGCACCTTCATCTGAAACTACCCTGAGTAGTGCTAGTGACTACTCAGCTAGTGACACCGAGAGAGTGGAATCTGTTCAAATTGCAAAATCAGTGCAAAGATGGCTGTGCAAACACCCTGATTCTAGTGGTGATCTGGTGTTGGTGGTGATCTAGCAGCATGTGTTGGAATAGCTGTGCCAAAACATCGCTATTGTCGGTTATGATTTATCAGCAAGGTACGTGGTACATTACATGGTACAAAAATGATG